>NC_069499.1:41452409-41514909 GCF_027579735.1 Bombina bombina | reverse complement strand
AGGGATTCCTTGCAATACAACTTTTTATCACAGTTTTCTACGCGTTTCACCCGCGTTCCGGGCTTTTTTTTGGGTAAAATATATACATAAAATATTTGGTAGGTAACACATATATTTCACATATATTTCCTCTCATAGTTTTTAATACTTTTTAGCTTTTAGTAGCGCCACTCTCAACTACAAATCATTTCAAATTCGTGACCAGGAAGGGGGTTTACAGAGAGAGGCAAAAGTATTTTAAGTCCAAGCGCTGTTTTATATATATCTCCGTTTAACCTCAAATAAAACAGATGACTGCTGCCAATAGTGAAGTCCTGTGAGACTACAGGGTTAATTCACATGTAAGTTGTATACTCACATACTACAGAGCTTCACATCAAGCTCTAGATATAAAAGCAATGGGAGACTCCAGCAGGAGCCGATAGAAGTGAACTCAGATGAATGTTAAAACAATTTATTAAACAGTGTTAAAATCACAGGAATTTACAGAGAACAACCACACCTAGAACATCCGTATATTGTAAAGACTGTGTATTATAAACAATGTCTATGATTACGGTTTTGTAGTTCAGAAGGTTGTCTCCGCCCACAACGTGACATTACACTCTCAAATCCATCGATTGTTTCATCAAATAATGGCTTGACTTTTTCAAGGAATCCTTTTTACTTTTCACCTTTTCAAGTACCTGCGATTTTTCTGAGGTGGAGGTGCGGTGCAATCTATGGTTGGTGTATGTATGTATGTATATATATATTGCAATCTGCCAGTGGGACATTACAACCCTCTATGACTGTCAAGAGTAAAAATGTTAACATGAATTTTATGTTCTTTTAGTGATACAGCAGAGAAAATTCGAATTCGGAAAGATGTGGATTCCTGGATTACAGAGATCAGCTCTGAGATCCAGGTAAGTACTATGGTTATCCCGTTATTGTGTGATTTAAACAGAGCAGAGCAGCTCTAAAGCTGACATTCTATAGGTGAATGGTTCGGAACTAGAGGAAGAGGATTATATTTTGTTAAGAGAATTTCTGTGGGGAAAAATAAATTAAAATTTAAAAAAAAAGACCCTTATTATTCAGCTTTGAGCGAAGTCCACATTTTTTGTGTCTGTTCATATTTTGTATTTTTAATATAGTAACATATTTTACTATAGGATGAAATGACCAGGAAGGATTATGACCACAAAGTTCAGGAGTTGGGTTTGGCAAAAAAAGCAAAGAGCACCAAAGACATCAAGGATAAAAATGAGAAGAACAGCAAAGCTTTGGTAAAACCAGCATCATTAAGCACAAAGATGTCATCTGGTGTCTCAGCAAAAACTCAGCCTAAGCATAACGATGATACGGCTCCTGGGCCGCACTCCAGAAAAGATGTTGCTCCAGCTGTGTTCAGGAAAGACGAAAGATCAAAGGTGAAAACTAGTGAGATGTCTTTATCAATATATTTTCTTTCTGTGATTTTCCCATTCCATTTAGTAAATGTTTTTCCTAGATTAGACAGACTGTAAATGCTTAGTGTATTTCCTCAGTATGTTTTAATAGGACTGCACACTTACCGACATATAGGAGCTCAGGTAATACAGGATGTTGTCTATCTAGAAGGGGTAATACTAATAACTCCTGTTCCATGTCTGTGTGTGGTTTATAACTGAAATGTGCTCAAAACTCTTACACTAGTATTCTTCATAGAAGGATTCTCATCACTTTTGATAGTGTTGTACCTCTTCTGTGAGGCATGTTGCTTCTAGATGTGTCAACTTTGGCTCATTTCTATCATAGATGAGTTCACATTTAGATGTTCTTGTGTCTGTCATTCTGGATGAGGCCATTTTTTTTATCTATTCTCTTAGATGGGAAATGTTACTAGATCTTATTTTGTCAAAGTCCTGGGTCCATGTAATTTTAAGGCTTAATTGAAGCTACATAACCATTGAATATGTGGACCAAGGTTAATAGTCCAACAGAACTGTGGATGATATAGAGTTTTTTTATTATAGCATAGAATTGTATAGCTAATCTCATACTGCTACATATGTTGACACCATATAAATAAATTATGATTATAATAAGCCCAGGAAGCTTTTTCTGGCTGTTAACTGAATTCTAAATCTTTTCCCAAGACAGATTCTCAGATTACAGACTTTTCTTTCCTAAGATATGGCGAGTCCACAGCTTGAGTAATTACTGTTGTGAATATCACTCCTGGCCAGTAGGAGGAGGCAAACAGCACCACAGTTAAACTGTTAAGTATCACTCCCTTACCCACAACCCCCAGTTATTCTCTTTGCCTTCGGTGCATGGAGAAGGTGAAGTTTAGGTGTCTGAAGAAAAATTTGATTTAATCTACAAGCAAGTTTTGGGGTATAGCTGTATTCCACGTCATTCCTTGAAGTCGGGTAGTGGTGGCTTTAAAGCAGTTTGGAACTTGTAAAGAACCACTGCGTTTTCATAACAATTGCTGCCCTAGTTTAGAAAGCCGGAATTGGCTACTCTATTCTTTCTTTTTCAAAGGTCTCTGGGAAGAACTGTGTCTTCTGATACCTTGTAACTGTCTACATGCCGGACAGCGGAGCAGGTAAGTGCTTTTTCTTTCAGTTGGGGAGACCATGCACTTAACATATTAAGGCACTGCCTTTTTTGCGACATAGATAATCCTGTTGTATGGGTTACGCTGGGGCATGAAGCAGGCACTGTAGCATGTGTGCGACTAACATTTAAACTCTTTTAAAAAGAAAGGGTAAAATGTTTTTATTAGGCTTTATTTTCTGACACATTTACTTGATAAAACAATACAAGTTTAAACTGAAAGTAAGGCTGCATTTTCTATTTCAGCAGCTTATTCATTTCCCCTTTGCTTTAAAATAAAACAATGCAACATTTTAAACTGTCAGGTTTGAAAAAACGGTTATTTCTAGTACTCAGTGTACCAGGAAGTAGTGCCTCTCTGTGTCGCAGCAGTAATTTTAAAGTCAGACAACATAACGGCAGTTGCGGTCACATGACCATCTTTACTTCATAACGTTTCTGAAGAAAAAGTTGTTTTTTTCTCCATTTCTGGGTGATCCGGTCTTAATTGGTAGCGGTAAGGCATCTCAATAATTGAGGTGTGGGGTTGCCTGAGGGGTATTTTAGAAGTTTATTTGATGTTTAATAAATGTTTTTTCTTAACTTTTCACACATAATTTTAGCTGGGGATCGATCCTAATTTGGGATAAAATTTAAAGTGTATTTTTTCCTTGGCTTATTTTAATTGAATATTAAAATCTTTGAAACTTATCTGTACAAGTTTATTTACTGTTTCACAACATGTATGATATGGAGCAAGAGCCTGCTCTCATGAATTCATGCTTATTATGTTTAGATGCACAAATTGCAGCTCCTATGCAATTTTCTTCTTCATGTGTCAAGAAAACCTTGCAAAATAAAGGTAACATTTTTGAGCCTAATGTCTCTCAGGATTATGCTGTTAAAATAATACCTCAGCTTTCTCTTGCTAAGTCCCAAGCTTCAATGGCATCACACCCAGTGCCCTGCGGTTCCTCTATAACTCCTAGTGGAGTTTATTTAAAAGCAGAAATTGCCCAGGTATCTTCAGCGGTATCTGCAGCTTTTGCTGCCATTGCCAGATTACAGGGATAACGCAAGAGGAAATCTAGAAATTCAGAAAGTAAGGTGTCTGTCCTCAGTTCTGCTTCCCAAGTTGTCCTTTATCATGAGTCTGATGAAGAAGATACATTGGGACTTTCTGAGGGTGAAATCTCAGATTCGAACAGTATAATTCCTTCTTCTGAGACTGAGGGTGGTATCCTTCAGATTTAAGCTTGAACACCTGTATTGTTAAAGGAGGTTTTAGCTACTTTAGATGACTCTGATACCCCTGTCGTCACTCCTAAGAAATCTAGTAAACTTAATAGTTTCTTTGATGAACCTTGCCGGACCGTTCTAGGGAGATTATCTCACAGGAATGGGAGAAACCAGGGGTGTCTTTTTTTTTTTCCCCGTCTCCCATTTTTAAGAAAATGTTTCCTGTCGAGGACTCCATTAAAGACCCTTGGTATACTGTACCCAAAGTTGAAGGGGCCATTTCCACTCTGGCTAAAAGAACCACTATTCCTATTGAGGATAGCTGCTCTTTTAAGGATTTGATGGACAATAAGCTGAAGGCTTATTTGAAAAAGATATATGTTCATCAAGGTCTCCAATGGCAACCTGCGGTGTGTATTGCCACCGTGACTAGTGCGGTATCTTATTGGTTTGACGCCTTGTCCGATTCTCTTCAAGCAGAGACTTCCTTGGATGAAATTCAAGATAGGATTAAAGCTCTTAAGTTGGCCAATTCCTTTATTGCAGATGCCATTTTACAGGTTGTTAGACTATGAGCTAAAACTTCTAGTTTTGCTGTCCTAGCCCGCAGGGCGTTATGGTTGAAATCTTGGTCTGCGGATGTTTCCTCTAAAGTCAAGCTTCTGGCGATTCCTTACAAGGGCAAAACCTTGTTTGGACCCAGTTTCGCAGAAATTATCTCTGATATTATGGGTGGAAAAGGGATTGCCCCTGATGCGGGATCGGATAAGGTGGGGGGGGGGGGCAGACTTTCTCGGTTCTCTCAAGCCTGGATACGAGATGTCCCAGATACATGGACTGTAGACATAGTATCCTAGGGTTACAAATTAATATTTTGTAATGTATACAACATCTTTCCTCCCTGGGAAAGATAGTTCCAGTAGAGGAACAGGGTCTTGGGTTCTACTCCAACCTATTTGTGGTTCCCAAAAAAGAGGGAACTTTCCGTCCCATTCTAGACTTGAAGTGTCTAAACAAGTTTTTCAAAGTTCTATCCTTCAAGATGGAGACTATACGCTTCATTCTTCCTTTAGTACAAGAGGGTCAGTTCATGACAACCATATACCTAAAGGATGCGTATATTCATGTTCCTATTCACAGGGAGAATCAGATTGCTGAGATTTGCCTTTCTGGACAAATATTTCCAGTTCGTGGCCCTTCCATTTGGTCTAGCCACGGCTCCCCAGAATTTTTTCAAAGGTTCTGGGGGCTCTTTTGGCAGTGATCCTTTCTTGTGGAATTGCTTTGGCACCCTACCTGAATGACATATTGGTTCAGGCGCCATCTTTTTAACAAGCAAAATCTCACACAGAGATATTGTTGTCTTTTCTTCGTTCCCACGGTTGGAATGTGAATCTGGAAAAAAGCTCCCTTTCCCATGCTACAAGAGTAGTGTTCTTAGGGACCATAATAGATTCTCTATTGATGAAGATTTTTCTGACAGAGGTCAGGAAAAACAAAATAATGTCCTCTTGCCTCTCTCTTCAGGCTGCTGCTCATCCTTCAGTGGCTCAATGTATGGAGGTTATCGGTCTGATGATGGCTTCAATGGACATTTATTCCTTTTGCTCAATTCCATTTGAGAGCTCTACAGTTGTGCATGCTCAGACAATGGAATGGCGACCATGTGGATCTATCTCAGAGAATAGTTAGATCAGTCTCCCGTGGTGGATTTCTCAGGAACATCTGTTTCAGGGCACATGCTTTCGGAGACCTTTCTGGGTGATCGTGACCACGGACACCAGCCTGCTGAGCTGGGGAGCAGTCTGAAACTCGTTAAAAGCTCAGGGCCTTTGAAGTCGAGAGGAGTCTGCTCTTCCCATCAGCATCTTGGAGTTGAGGGTGATTTACAATGATCTATTGGCTTGGATTCAGTTGTCCTTAGCCCAGTTTATCAGGATCTAGTTAGACAACATAACCTCTGCGGCTTACGTCAATCACCAGGGAGAAACTCGGAGTTCCTTAGCCATGAAGGAGGTTATTCAGATTCTTCAGGGGGCAGAGACCCACAATTGCTGTCTGCCATCCACATTTCAGGAGTAGACAGCTGGGAAGCGGATTTTCTGAGCAGACAGACTATTCATCCCGGGGAGTGGGAACTCCATCCGGACGTGTTTTCCAGCTTAGTTCTCAAATTGGGGGTTCCGGAGTTAGATCTGATGGCGTCCCATCAGAACGCCAAGGTATGGTTCAAGGTCAAGAGATCCGCCGGCCTTTCTGATAGATGCTCTGGTGGTTCCTTGGGTTTTCAGGTTGGCATACCTGTTTCCTCTGTTTGCTCTCCTTCCACGAGTCATTGCTCGTATCAAACAGGAGGGGGCGTCGGTGATTCTAATAGCCCCTGTGTGGCCTTGTAGGATCTGATTTGCAGACCTAGTGGAGATGTCATCTCTCCCACCTTGGAGAGTACCTTTGAGGAAGGACTTCCTGATTCAGGGTTTCTTCCTTCATCCAAATTTCATTTTTCTGAAGCTGACTGCTTGGTGATTGAACGCTTAATTCTGTCTAAGCGTGGTTTTTCTGAGTTGGTCAATGAAACTATGATTCAGGCTCGTAAGCCTGTTACTAGAAAGATTAACCCTAAGATATGTTGTAAATATCTTTATTGGTGTGAATCTAAGGGCTACTCTTGGAGTAGAATTAGAATTCCTAGAATGTTATCTTTTCTTCAGGAAGTCCTGGTGAAGGGATTGTCAGTCAGTACCCTGAAGGGTCAGATTTCCGCTTTATCAGTTTTACTACATAAACGTTTGGCGGATGTGCCAGATGTGCAATATTTTTGTCAGTTCTTGGTCAAAATCAGGCCTGTCTTTAAGTCTGTTGCTCCTCCTTGGAGTTTTAACCTTGTTTTTAAAGTTTTACAGCTGGCTCCGTTTGAGCCGTTGCATTCCATAGACATTAAGTTGTTATCTTGGAAGGTTTTGTTTCTTGTTGCTACCTCTTTTGCTCGAAGAGTCTCGGAATTCTTAGCTCTGCAATGTGATTCGCCTTATCTCATTTCTCTTGTAAGATGTATCGAGTCCACAGATTCATCCTTTACTTGTGGGATAGTCTCCTTCCCAACAGGAAGTGGCAAAGAGAGCACACAGCAGAGCTGTCCATATAGCTCCCCCTCTAGCTCCACCCCCCAGTCATTCTCTTTGCCGGCTCTAAGCAATCGGAAGGGTAAAGTGAATGTGGTGTTAGAATTGTAGTTTTTATTTTCTACAAGCAAGAGTTTGTTATTTTAAATGGTACCGGTGTTTACTATTTACTCTCTAGCAGAAAGTAGATGAAGATTTCTGCAGGGAGGAAGATGATTTTAGCAGGTTGTAACTAAAATCCACTGCTGTTCCCACACAGGACTGAGGAGTACAAGAGAACTTCAGTTGGGGGGAACGGTTTGCAGGTTAGGCTGCAATAAGGTATGTTCAGTCATTTATTTCTAGACAAGACTGTGATAATGCTAGAATAGACTGTTAATATCCCCATGAGGGAAGGGTAAGCTGTGTTCAGAGACTAAGTATGGAATTTCAAGCTTACATAACAGGGCTAGTTTATGCTGGTTGACACTACTTCAGGGCAAACGGTTTTTATTGAAAATATCATTTTTTGAGACACTTTGAAGGTTCCTTTGGGTTTCTTTCAGGGGTTGTTATCCACATGGCTATTACTAAAACACTTGGGAGTGTTTCTTTAGGCCTCACAAGCACCGGAGTGAGGTGGGAGGGGCCTAATTTCGCACCTCAGATGCGCAGTTATTTTGACTAGAAGTTCAGGCTGTTTTCACATGGAGGGTCCTGCTGCAGTTTGAGGGCCTATAAGAAGCTTTTTCCCCACAAATCTGGTTCCCAAGGGCAGGTAGGGCCACAGCAGAGCTGTGGCAAGGTGCTGAAGTTTCCTTAACCTTTTTTTTGGCTTCTGTCGATCCGGTTTGGGCATTAAGGGGTTAATTGTTTATATTGCTAGTGGTGCAATCTTACTAATGCTTTAGGTACATACAAAATTTCGAAAAGTTTGCTGCATTTTTTCACTGTTTTGCAAAATTGTGTGCCTTTTTTATCTCTTAAAGGCACAGTAACGTTTTTTTCAAAGTGTGTTTTTACTTGATTAAAGTAATTTCCAAGCCTGTTTGTATTACTACTAGTCTGTTAAACATGTCTGACACCAAGGAAAATCCTTGTTCATTGTGTTTAGAAGCCATGGTGGAACCCCCTCTCAGAATGTGTCCCACTTGTACTGATATGTCTATACACTTTAAAGAACATATTGTTGCACTTAAAAATGTGGCCCAAGATGATTCTCAGACAGAAGGTAACGAGGTTAGCCCGTCAACCTCTCCCCAAGTGTCACAACCAGTTACGCCCGATCAAGCGACGCCTAGCACCTCTATTGCGTCTAACTCTTTTACCTTGCAAGACTTGGCGGCAGTAATGAATAATACCCTCTCGGTGTTCTTATCTAAACTGCCCGTGTTACCTGCAAAGCGTGATAGCTCGGTTTTAAGAACAGATAATCAGCATTCTGACGCTTTAGTAGCCGTTTCAGATATACCCTCACAACACTCTGAAGTGGGGGCAAGGGATGTGCTGTCTGAGGGAGAAATTTCCGATTCAGGAAAGGTTTCTCCTCAGACAGATTCAGATACGTTGGCTTTTAAATTTAAACTAGAACACCTCCGCTTATTGCTCAGGGAGGTATTAGTTACTCTGGATGACTGCAACCCTATGGTGGTTCCAGAGAAATTGTGTAAAATGGACAAGTACTTAGAAGTTCCTGTTTACACTGATGTGTTTCCGGTCCCTAAGAGGATTGCGGATATCGTTACTAGGGAGTGGGATAGACCAGGTATTCCCTTCGTTCCCCCTCCTGTTTTTAAGAAAATGTTCCCCATATCTAACCCCATGCGGGACTCGTGGCAGACGGTCCCTAAGGTGGAGGGGGCTGTTTCTTCACTTGCTAAATGCACAACTATACCAATTGAAGACAGTTGTGCTTTTAAAGACCCTATGGATAAAAAATTAGAGGGTTTACTTAAGAAAATTTTTGTTCAACAAGGTTTTCTTCTCCAACCTATTGCGTGCATTGTTCCTGTAACCTCTGCAGCTGCTTTCTGGTTCGAGGCACTGGAAGATGCGCTCCAGACGGAGACCTCATATGAGGACATTATGGACAGAATTAAGGCTCTTAAGCTGGCTAATTCTTTTATCACAGATGCCGCTTTCCAACTAGCTAAGTTAGCGGCAAAAAATTCAGGTTTTGCCATTTTAGCCCGCAGGGCGCTATGGCTAAAGTCCTGGTCGGCCGATGTGTCGTCAAAATCCAAACTATTGAACATCCCTTTCAAAGGAAAGACCCTCTTCGGGCCTGAATTGAAAGAGATTATTTCAGAAATCACTGGGGGAAAAGGCCATGCTCTCCCCCAGGACAAGTCCTTCAAGACAAAAAACAAACAAAATAATTTTCGTTCCTTTCGGACTTTCAGGAGCGGTCTCGCTTCATCCTCCCCTGCTGCAAAGCAAGAGGGTAACGCTACACAACCCAGGGCAGCCTGGAAACCTTACCAGGGCTGGAACAAGGGTAAACAGGCCAAGAAGCCTGCAGCTGCCTCCAAGACAGCATGATGGGGTAGCCCCAGATCCAGGACCGGATCTAGTAGGGGGCAGACTCTCTCTTCGCTCAGGCCTGGGCAAGAGATGTACACGATCCCTGGGCCTTAGAGATTGTATCCCAGGGATATCTTCTAGAATTCAAGGAATCCCCTCCAAGGGGAAGGTTCCACATTTCTCGTCTGTCTTCAGACCAGAAAGAGGCGTTCTTACGCTGTGTAGAAGACCTACATACAATGGGAGTGATCCACCCAGTTCCAATTGCGGAACAAGGGCTGGGTTTTTACTCAAACCTGTTTGTGTTTCCAAAGAAAGAAGGAATTTTCAGACCAATCCTGGATCTCAAAATTCTAAACAAATTCCCATCATTCAAGATGGAGACCATTCAGACAATCTTACCAATGATCCAGGAGGGTCAATATATGACCACCGTGGATTTAAAGGATGCGTATCTGCACATTCCTATCCACAAAGATCATCACCAGTTTCTCAGGTTCGCCTTTCTGGACACGCATTACCAGTTTGTGGCTCTTCCTTTTGGGTTGGCCACTGCTCCCAGAATTTTCACAAAGGTGCTAGGGTCCCTCCTGGCGGTTCTAAGACTGCGGGGCATAGCAGTGGCACCTTATCTAGACGACATCTTAATTCAGGCGTCGACTTTCCAAAGAGCCAAGTCTCACACGGAAATCGTATTGGCATTTCTGAGGTCTCACGGGTGGAAGGTGAACATCAAAAAGAGTTCGCTCTCCCCCCTCACAAGAGTTTCCTTCCTAGGAACTCTGATAGACTCGGTAGATATGAAAATATTTCTGACGGAGGTCAGAAAGTTAAAACTCTTAACCACTTGCCGAGTCCTTCATTCCATTCCTCGGCCATCTGTAGCTCAGTGCATGGAGACAATCGGACTAATGGTAGCGGCAAATGGACATAGTCCCTTTTGCACGGATACACCTCAGACCACTGCAACTATGCATGCTCAAACAGTGGAATGGGGATTATGCAGATTTGTCTCCTCAAATACAGCTGGACCAGGGGACCAGAGATTCTCTTCTCTGGTGGTTGTCTCAGGATCACCTGTCTCAGGGAATGTGTTTCCGCAGACCAGCGTGGATCATTGTAACGACCGACGCCAGTCTGTTGGGCTGGGGTGCAGTCTGGGACTCCCTGAAAGCTCAGGGCTTATGGTCTCGGGAAGAAGCTCTTCTCCCTATAAACATTCTGGAACTGAGGGCGATATTCAACGCGCTTCAGGCATGGCCTCAGCTAGCTGCGGCCAAATTCATCAGATTTCAGTCGGACAACATCACGACTGTAGCTTACGTCAATCATCAAGGGGGAACAAGGAGTTCCCTAGCAATGACGGAGGTAACCAAAATAATCAGGTGGGCGGAGGATCACTCCTGCCATCTCTCAGCAATTCACATCCCAGGAGTAGACAACTGGGAGGCGGATTTTCTAAGTCGTCAGACTTTTCACCCGGGGGAGTGGGAACTCCACCCTGAGATATTTGCCCAGCTGACTCAGCTATGGGGCACTCCAGAATTGGATCTGATGGCGTCCCGTCAGAACACCAAACTTCCTCTTTACGGGTCCAGGTCCCGGGATCCCCAGGCGGTGCTGTGCTCTAGCAGCGCCTTGGTCCTTCAATCTGGCCTATGTTTTTCCACCGTTTCCTTTCCTCCCTCGTCTGGTTGCCAGAATCAAGCAGGAGAGGGCTTCGGTGGTTCTGATAGCGCCTGCGTGGCCACGCAGGACCTGGTATGCAGACCTAGTAGACATGTCATCTGTCCCACCATGGACGCTACCAGTGAGGCAGGACCTTCTAATACAAGGTCCTTTCAAGCATCCAAATCTAATTTCTCTGCGTCTGACTGCTTGGAGATTGAACGCCTAATTTTCAAAGCGTGGTTTCTCTGAGTCGGTTAGAAAAGCCTGTCACCAGGAAAATCTACCATAAGATTTGTCGAAAATATCTTTTTTGGTGTGAATCCAAAGGTTACTCATGGAGTAAGATTAGGATTCCCAGGATATTGTCTTTTCTCCAAGAAGGATTGGAGAAAGGATTATCAGCTAGTTCCTTAAAAGGACAGATATCTGCTTTATCTATTCTTTTCCACAAACATCTGGCAGAGGTACCAGACGTTCAAACATTTAGTCAGGCTTTAGTTAGATTCAAGCCTGTTTATAGACCTGTGGCTCCACCATGGAGTCTGAATTTAGTTCTTTCAGTTCTGCAAGGGGTTCCGTTTGAACCTTTACATTACATAGATATTAAGCTTTTATCTTGGAAAGTTTTTGTTTGGTAGCTATCTCTTCTGCTCGAAGAGTATCAGAGTTATCTGCTTTACAGTGTGATTCACCTTACCTGGTTTTCCATGCAGATAAGGTAGTTTTGCGTACCAAACCCTAAGGTTGTGTCTAATAAGAATATTAACCAGGAAATTGTTGTTCCTTCTCTGTGTCCTAATCCTTCGAAGAAGGAACGTCTGTTACACAATCTTGATGTGGTTCGTGCTTTAAAGTTCTATTTACAAGCAACTAAGGATTTCAGACAAACAACTTATATTCTGGTAAGAGGAGAGGTCAGAAGGCGACTGCTACCTCTCTTTCCTTTTGGCTGAAAAGCATCATCCGTTTGGCCTATGAGACTGCTGGCCAGCAGCCTCCCGAAACAATTACTGCTCATTCTACCAGAGCAGTGGCTTCCACATGGGCTTTTAAAAATGAGGCTTCTGTTGAACAGATTTGTAAGGCAGCGACTTGGTCTTCGCTGCATATTTTTTCCAAATTTTACAAATTCAATACTTTTGCTTCTTCGGATGCTATTTTTGGGAGAAAGGTTTTACAAGCAGTGGTGCCTTCCGTTTAAGGTACCTGTCTTGTTCCCTCCCTTCATCCGTGTCCTAAAGCTTTGGTATTGGTATCCCACAAGTAAAGGATGAATCTGTGGACTCGATACATCTTACAAGAGAAAACAGAATTTATGCTTACCTGATAAATTACTTTCTCTTGTGATGTATCGAGTCCACGGCCCGCCCTGGCTATTAAGTCAGGTAGTGTTTTTGTTTAAACTACAGTCACCACTGCACCCTATGGTTTCTCCTTTTTCTTCCTAACCTTCGGTCGAATGACTGGGGGGTGGAGCTAGAGGGGGAGCTATATGGACAGCTCTGCTGTGTGCTCTCTTTGCCACTTCCTGTTGGGAAGGAGAATATCCCACAAGTAAAGGATGAATCCGTGGACTCGATACATCACAAGAGAAAGTAATTTATCAGGTAAGCATAAATTCTGTTTTTTCATGCCGATAAGGCGGTTCTTCATACTAAGTTAGGTTTCCTTCCTAAGGTTGTTTCTAATAGAAATATCAACCAGGAAATTGTTGTTCCCTCTCTGTATCCTAATCTTCTTCCAAAGAACGTTTGTTACACAATTTGGATGTTGTACTTGCTCTTAAATTCTACTTCCAGGCGACTAAGGATTTTCGTCAGTCCCCTGCCCTCTTTGTCTGTGTCTCTGGGAAACGTAAAGGTCAGAAAGCTACTGTTACTACGCTTTCTTTTTGGTTACAAAGTATAATTGATTTGGCATATGAGACTGCTGGACAGCAGCCTCCTGAGAGAATTATGGCTCATTCCACAAGAGCTGTTTCCTCTTCTTGGGCTTTCAAAAATAAAGCTTCTGTGGAACAAATTTACAAGGCTGCAACTTGGTCTTCTCTACATTTTTCCAAATTGATAATTTTGCATCGGCTGAGGTTTCTTTTGGGAGAAAGGCTCTTCAAGCGGTGGTGCCTTCTGTTTAGGACTGCCTGTCTTGTCCCTCCCTATTTATCCGTATCCTCTAGCTTGGGTATTTGTTCCCAACAGTAAAAAAACAAAATTTATGCTTTTCTGATAAATTTCTTTCTTTCCGGATATGGTGAGTCCATGGCCCCACCCTTTATTTTAAAACAGTTGTTCTTTTGACTATAACCTCTCAGGCACCTCTACACCTTGTGTTACTCCTTTTTCTCCATTTCCGTTCGATCAAATGACTGGGGTTGTGGGTAAGGGAGTGATTCTCAGCAGTTTAACTGTGGTGCTCTTTGCCTTCTCCTGCTGGCCAGGAGTGATGTTCCCAACAGTAATTACTCAAGCCATGGACTCACCATATCCGGAAATAAATAAATTTATTAGGTAAGCATAAATTTAGTTTTTTTTGTAATTATTAATATTAATATGGGTCTTGCAAGATCTATTTTGTAAGTGGATTAAATCATAAATGGAACATTTGTCATATGTGTGGTACCATGGCTTAAGGCCACAGATCATTTCATTAGTGAAATTCCTTTTGCCTTGTTATACCAAGAATGAGCCATCTGCAGAACAATTCTATTAAAGAGCCACAAGGTCTCCTGTGCGCACCTCTTACTAAATCAGTAGTTTTTGGTAAACACACATAAAAGAAGAAAAATCATTTACATTTATTCTTGTGAGTGCTGCAGATATCTGCACAGAACAAGGGGTATTAGCACACACTCACACATGCACACAAATTGTATAGCTGCCTAAAATCACCTATTCTATTAGTCGTTATCACACAATGATGTCAATCAGTCACCACTCTACAAGGGGCTAGATTACGAGTGGTGCGCTAACATTTGCATAAGTGAAAAGGGGTTTATCGAGGCTCTTTGCACGTTTCTGAAGTAGCATGGTAATTCAAGTTGAAAGAACGCAATTTAATTTAACACACATCAGGATAGTGCGACTTCAGAGCTCTGGTTAACTGTTACGCAACACAAAAACGTTTTATTTTCTTAGACCTGCTTCTATTACGTATTAATATTTTACTTAGATCCTGCCCATTGGCTCTTCACTAATCCATGAGTTCTTACTAACCCAGATGCTTCAGAGATCTGTCGACACTTCCATGCAAGATGAAGATGTTCTGGATAAAGTTTATGGGAAACCTATTTACCAAGGGAATCGCAGCACCCTCAAGAAAGGACCATACCTGCGCTTTAGCTCACCATCACCCAAGTCCAAACCTCACAGGCCCAGGATTCTGGAGACTGTAAGAGGTCCGTGAGTCATAAACAATAAGCTCTTTTACTAGTTAATTGCTTAGTATTGTTTCTCATGTTTGAGGAACTTTAGCTGATGGTATTTACTGTCTAAGCTAAGGAAATAGATAACATTGTGTTGGTCAGCACATTTATTTAATCTTTCTGTCTTATACTCCCTAAGCAAACCTTTTCCAAGGAATTGTACTAAATATAAACTGCATAATTATTTCTTATAACCTCTGTGTTCTTAAGGTATTAAACAGAAGTCTGCAAAAACACAGACCAGTGCTACCGGGTGTAAGGTGACTCTAACCAAGCTGAAAAGCCAGGAGCGCTTTTTGCCCATGATGCAAGAGCCGCAGTACTTGTTCAGTCCCACCGGACAGTCCGTCAGCATGTCTGCACCAATGGAGGGACACCTCATCCCAATGGCAATTCCTCTAGGTACAGGAGAGTGCTGCAATGTGCAGATCACTGGGCCAAGTATTGTCTCTGCTTACTCTGTCTAACCCTAACATACAGCTTGTTAAATCCCAGAACCACAGTGCCTAGTGTTTTACATCTGGCTACTAACTTTTTAGTATCTTTAAAAAAATAATGCTTTTGGTAGCTGTTATACTTTTGTCACCCCGTTCAGTGTAACAGAGGTCTAAAGGGATATGAAACCCAAACATTATTTTGTAAATTATAACAGAACATACTATTTTAAAAAGTTTCCAATTTACTTCTATTCTCAAATTTACTTCATTGCCATGATATTCTGTGTTGAAGAGATACCTAGGTAGCATCTGTAGCTCTACATGACAGGAAATAGTGCTGCCCTCTAGTGCTCTTGCATATGGATAACATTAGCGCTACATGACAGGAAATAGTGCTGCCCTCTAGTGCTCTTGCATATGGATAACATTAGTACTACAGGACAGGAAATAGTGCTGCCCTCTAGTGCTCTTGCATATGGATAACATTAGCGCTACATGACAGGAAATAGTGCTGCCCTCTAGTGCTCTTGCATATGGATAACATTAGTACTACAGGACAGGAAATAGTGCTGCCCTCTAGTGTTCTTGCATATGGATAACATTAGTGCTACATGATAGGAAATAGTGCTGCCCTCTAGTGCTCTTGCATATGGATAACATTAGTGCTACAGGACAGGAAATAGTGCTGCCCTCTAGTGCTCTTGCATATGGATAACATTAGTACTACAGGACAGGAAATAGTGCTGCCCTCTAGTGTTCTTGCATATGGATAACATTAGTGCTACATGACAGGAAATAGTGCTGCCCTCTAGTGTTCTTGCATATGGATAACATTAGTGCTACATGACAGGAAATAGTGCTGCCCTCTAGTGTTCTTGCATATGGATAACATTAGTGCTACATGACAGTAAATAGAGCTGCCCTCTAGTGTTCTTGCATATGGATAACATTAGTGCTACATGACAGGAAATAGTGCTGCCCTCTAGTGTTCTTGCATATGGATAACATTAGTGCTACATGACAGGAAATAGTGCTGCCCTCTAGTGCTCTTGCATATGGATAACATTAGTGCTACATGACAGGAAATAGTGCTGCCCTCTAGTGTTCTTGCATATGGATAACATTAGTGCTACATGACAGGAAATAGTGCTGCCCTCTAGTGCTCTTGCATATGGATAACATTAGTGCTACATGACAGGAAATAGTGCTGCCCTCTAGTGTTCTTGCATATGGATAACATTAGCGCTACATGACAGGAAATAGTGCTGCCCTCTAGTGCTCTTGCATATGGATAACATTAGTACTGCATGACAGGAAATAGTGCTGCCCTCTAGTGTTCTTGCATATGGATAACATTAGCGCTACATGACAGGAAATAGTGCTGCCCTCTAGTGTTCTTGCATATGGATAACATTAGCGCTACATGACAGGAAATAGTGCTGCCCTCTAGTGTTCTTGCATATGGATAACATTAGCGCTACATGACAGGAAATAGTGCTGCCCTCTAGTGTTCTTGCATATGGATAACATTAGCGCTACATGACAGGAAATAGTGCTGCCCTCTAGTGTTCTTGCATATGGATAACATTAGCGCTACATGACAGGAAATAGTGCTGCCCTCTAGTGTTCTTGCATATGGATAACATTAGCGCTACATGACAGGAAATAGTGCTGCCCTCTAGTGTTCTTGCATATGGATAACATTAGCGCTACATGACAGGAAATAGTGCTGCCCTCTAGTGTTCTTGCATATGGATAACATTAGTGCTACATGACAGGAAATAGTGCTGCCCTCTAGTGTTCTTGCATATGGATAACATTAGCGCTACATGACAGGAAATAGTGCTGCCCTCTAGTGTTCTTGCATATGGATAACATTAGTGCTACATGACAGGAAATAGTGCTGCCCTCTAGTGCTCTTGCATATGGATAACATTCTTGCAAAACTGCTGTCATATAGTGTTCCAGAAATGGGCCAGCTCCTAAGCATATACGTCTTTTCTTTTCAATGAAAGATACCAAGAGAATAAAGAAAAATTGATAATAGAAGTAAATTAGAAAGTTGTTTAAAATCACTGCTCTATCTGAATCATGAAAACATAATTTATGCTTACCTGATAAATTCCTTTCTTCTGTAGTGTGATCAGTCCACGGGTCATCATTACTTGTGGGATATTATCTGCTCCCCTACAGGAAGTGCAAGAGGATTCACCCAGCAGAGCTGCTATATAGCTCCTCCCCTCTACGTCACCTCCAGTCATTCGACCAAGGACCAACGAGAAAGGAGAAGCCAAGGGTGTAGTGGTGACTGGAGTATAATTTAAAAAATATTTACCTGCCTTAAAAAACAGGGCGGGCCGTGGACTGATCACACTACAGAAGAAAGGAATTTATCAGGTAAGCATAAATTATGTTTTCTTCTGTTAAGTGTGATCAGTCCACGGGTCATCATTACTTGTGGGATACCAATACCAAAGCAAAAGTACACGGATGACGGGAGGGATAGGCAGGCTCTTTATACAGAAGGAACCACTGCCTGAAGAGCCTTTCTCCCAAAAATAGCCTCCGAGGAAGCAAAAGTGTCAAATCTGTAAAATTTGGAAAAAGTATGAAGCGAAGACCAAGTTGCAGCCTTGCAAATCTGTTCAACAGAGGCCTCATTCTTAAAGGCCCAAGTGGAAGCCACAGCTCTAGTGGAATGAGCTGTAATTCTTTCAGGAGGCTGCTGTCCAGCAGTCTCATAAGCTAAACGAATTATGCTACGAAGCCAAAAAGAGAGAGAGGTAGCAGAAGCTTTTTGACCTCTCCTCTGACCAGAGTAAACGACAAACAGGGAAGACGTTTGTCGAAAATCTTTAGTTGCCTGTAAATAAAATTTAAGGGCACGAACTACATCCAGATTGTGCAAAAGACGTTCCTTCCTCGAAGAAGGATTTGGGCACAAGGATGGAACAACAATCTCCTGATTGATATTCCTGTTAGTGACTACCTTAGGTAAGAACCCAGGTTTAGTACGCAGAACTACCTTATCCGAGTGAAAAATCAAATAAGGAGAATCACAATGTAAGGCTGATAACTCAGAGACTCTTCGAGCCGAGGAAATAGCCATTAAAAATAGAACTTTCCAAGATAACAACTTTATAACAATGGAATGAAGGGGTTCAAACGGAACACCCTGTAAAGACGTTAAGAACAAGGTTTAAACTCCATGGTGGAGCCACAGCTTTAAACACAGGTTTAATCCTGGCCAAAGCCTGACAAAAAGCCTGAACGTCTGGAACTTCTGACAGACGCTTGTGTAACAGAATGGACAGAGCTGAGATCTGTCCCTTTAAGGAACTAGCGGATAACCCCTTTTCTAAACCTTCTTGTAGAAAAGACAATATCCTAGGAATCCTAACCTTACTCCAAGAGTAACCTTTGGATTCGCACCAATATAGGTATTTACGCCATATTTTATGGTAAATCTTTCTGGTAACAGGCTTCCTAGCCTGTATTAAGGTATCAATAACTGACTCAGAAAAACCACGCTTTGATAAGATCAAGCGTTCAATTTCCAAGCAGTCAGCTTCAGAGAAGTTAGATTTTGATGTTTGAAAGGACCCTGAATCAGAAGGTCCTGTTTCAGAGGTAACGACCAAGGTGGACAGAATGACATGTCCACCAGATCTGTATACCAAGTCCTGCGTGGCCATGCAGGCGCTATTAGAATCACTGATGCTTTCTCCTGTTTGATTCTGGCAATCAATCGAGGAAGCATCGGGAAAGGTGGAAACACATAAGCCATCCTGAAGGTCCATGGTGCTGTCAAGGCATCTATCAGGACCGCTCCCGGATCCCTGGATCTGGACCCGTAGCGCGGAAGCTTGGCGTTCTGTCGAGACGCCATGAGATCTATCTCTGGTTTGCCCCAACGTCGAAGTATTTGGGCAAAGACCTCTGGATGAAGTTCCCACTCCCCCGGATGAAAAGTCTGACGACTTAAGAAATCCGCCTCCCAGTTCTCCACTCCCGGGATGTGGATTGCAGACAGGTGGCAAGAGTGAGACTCTGCCCAGCGAATTATCTTCGATACTTCCATCATTGCTAGGGAGCTTCTTGTCCCTCCCTGATGGTTGATATAAGCTACAGTCGTGATGTTGTCCGACCGGAACCTGATGAACCCCCGAGTTGTTAACTGGGGTCAAGCCAGAAGAGCATTGAGGACTGCTCTCAATTCCAGAATGTTTATTGGAAGAAGACTCTCCTCCTGATTCCATAGTCCCTGAGCCTTCAGAGAATTCCAGACAGCGCCCCAACCTAGTAGGCTGGCGTCTGTTGTTACAATTGACCAGTCTGGCCTGCTGAATGGCATTCCCCTGGCCAGATGTGGCCGATAAAGCCACCATAGAAGAGAATTTCTGGTCTCTTGATTCAGATTTAGAGTGGGGGACAAATCTGAGTAATCCCCATTCCACTGACTTAGCATGCACAGTTGCAGTGGTCTGAGATATAGGCGTGCAAAAGGAACTATGTCCATTGCTGCTACCATTAGTCCGATTACCTCCATGCATTGAGCTACTGATGGGTGTTGAATAGAATGAAGGACACGGCATGCACTTTGAAGTTTTGTTAACCTGTCCTCTGTTAGGTAAATCTTCATTTGTACAGAATCTATCAGAGTCCCCAGGAAGGGAACTCTTGTGAGTGGAAAGAGAGAACTTCTCTTTTCGTTCACTTTCCATCCATGCAACCTTAGAAATGCCAGTACTATCTCTGTATGAGATTTGGCAGTTTGAAGGCTTGAAGCTTGTATCAGTATGTCATCTAAGTACGGAGCTACTGAAATTCCTCGCGGTCTTAGTACCGCCAGAAGAGTGCCCAGAACCTTTGTGAAGATTCTTGGAGCCGTAGCCAGTCCGAATGGAAGAGCTACAAACTGGTAATGCCTGTCAAAAAGGCAAACCTTAGATACCGGTAATGGCTTTTGTGAATCGGTATGTGAAGGTAAGCATCCTTTAAATCCACTGTGGTCATGTACTGACCCTCTTGGATCATGGGCAAAAATGTTCGAATAGTTTCCATCTTGAACGATGGAACTCTTAGGAATTTGTTTAGGATCTTTAAATCCAAGATTGGCCTGAAGGTTCCCTCTTTTTTGGGAACTACAAACAGATTTGAGTAAAACCCTTGTCCTAGTTCCAACCGCGGAACTGGATGGATCACTCCCATTAATAAAAGATCTTGTACGCGGCGTAGAAACGCTTCCTTCTTTGTTAGGTTTGTTGACAACCTTGACAGATGAAATCTCCCTCTTGGGGGAGAGGATTTGAAGTCCAGAAGGTATCCCTGAGATATGATCTCTAACGCCCAGGGATCCTGAACATCTCTTGCCCAAGTCTGGGCGAAGAGGGAAAGTCTACCCCCCACTAGATCCGGTCCCGGATCGGGGGCCCTCAATTCATGCTGTCTTAGGGGCAGCAGCAGGTTTTCTGGCCTGTTTGCCCCTGTTCCAGGACTGGTTAGGTTTCCAGCCTTGTCTGTAGCGAGCAACAGCTCCTTCCTGTTTTGGTGCAGAGGAAGTTGATGCTGCTCCTGCTTTGAAATTACGAAAGGAACGAAAATTGGACTGTCTAGCCTTGGCTTTGGCCTTGTCCTGAGGCAGGGCATGACCTTTACCTCCTGTAATGTCAGCAATAATCTCTTTCAAGCCGGGCCCGAATAAGGTCTGCCCTTTGAAAGGAATATTAAGCAATTTAGATTTAGACGTAACATCAGCTGACCAGGATTTCAGTCACAGAGCTCTGCGTGCCTGAATGGCGAATCCTGAATTTTTAGCCGCAAGTTTAGTTAAATGTACTACGGCATCTGAAATAAATGAATTAGCTAACTTAAGGAATTTAAGTTTGTGTGTGATGTCATCTAGTGTGGATGATTGAAGTGTCTCTTCCAGAGACTCAAACCAAAATGCTGCTGCAGCCGTGACAGGCGCAATACATGCAAGAGGTTGCAATATAAACCCTTGTTGAACAAACATTTTCTTAAGGTAACCCTCTAATTTTTTATCCATTGGATCTGAAAAAGCACAGCTATCCTCCACTGGGATAGTGGTACGCTTAGCTAAAGTAGAAACTGCTCCCTCCACCTTAGGGACCATTTGCCATAAGTCCCGTGTGGCGGCGTCTATTGGAAACATCTTTCTGAATATAGGAGGGGGTGAGAAAGGCACACCGGGTCTATCCCACTCCTTAGTAACAATGTCAGTAAGTCTCTTAGGTATAGGAAAAACGTCAGTACTCGTCGGTACCGCAAAATATTTATCCAACCTACACATTTTCTCTGGGATTGCAACAGTGTTACAATCATTCAGAGCCGCTAATACCTCCCCTAGTAACACACGGAGGTTCTCAAGCTTAAATTTAAAATTTGAAATGTCTGAGTCCAGTTTATTTGGATCAGAACCGTCACCCACAGAATGAAGCTCTCCGTCTTCACGTTCTGCAAACTGTGACGCAGTATCAGACATGGCCCTTGCATTATCAGCGCACTCTGTTCTCACCCCAGAGTGATCACGTTTACCTCTTAGTTCTGGTAGTTTAGCCAAAACTTCAGTCATAACAGTAGCCATATCTTGTAATGTGATTTGTAATGGCCGCCCAGATGTACTCGGCGCTACAATATCACGCACCTCCTGAGCGGGAGATGCAGGTACTGACACGTGAGGCGAGTTAGTCGGCATAACTCTCCCCTCGTTGTTTGGTGAAATATGTTCAATTTGTACAGATTGACTGTTTTTTAAAATAGCATCAATACATTTAGTACATAAATTTCTATTGGGCTCCAGTTTGGCATTAACACATATAGCACAGAGATATTCCTCTGAATCAGACATGTTTAACACACTAGCAAATAAACAGCAACTTGAAAATACTTTTCAAAGTAATTTACAAATAATATGAAAACGAACTGTGCCTTTAAGAAGCACAGAAAAAAATTATAACAGTTAAAATAATTAAGTTATAGCATCAATCTTTGTCAGAATATACAGCAAAGGATTGTTCCCCTCAGCAATTAAACAACACAACTTTAGCAAAGGTTTAATCCCATTAGCAAAGATAACAATTTCTGAAAGCAGGAAACAAATTACAGAATAAACGTTTTTATGTCAGTCAAACTATAATTCTCACAGCTCTGCTGAGAGAAAATATTTGATGCATAGTAAAAGCGCCCCTCCCCCACACACACAGCAGTGAGGGAGAACAGAAACTGACAGAAAAAACAGATTTAAGCAACTGCCAAGTGGAAAAATAGTGCCCAAACATTTATTCACTCAGTACCTCAGTAAATGAAAATGATTTTACATTCCAGCAAAAACATTAAACATAATCTCTAGTTATTAAACAACTTTATGTCTTTCTTACAGTGTAATTCTAGTGAAATACCATTCCCCAGAATACTGAAGTGTAAAGTATACATACATGACATTATATCGGTATGGCAGGATTTTCTCATCAATTCCATTGTCAGAAAATAAAAACTGCTACATACCTCTATGCAGATTCATCTGCCCGCTGTCCCCTGATCTGAAGTTTTACCTCACTCCTCAGATGGCCGAGAAACAGCAATATGATCTTAACTACTCCGGCTAAAATCATAGCAAAACTCTGGTAGATTCTTCCTCAAACTCTGCCAGAGAGGTAATAACACACTCCGGTGTTATTTTAAAATAACAAACTTTTGATTGAAGATATAAAACTAAGTATAATCACCATAGTCCTCTCACACGACCTATCTAGTTGCTGGGTGCAAGAGAATGACTGGAGGTGACGTAGAGGGGAGGAGCTATATAGCAGCTCTGCTGGGTGAATCCTCTTGCACTTCCTGTAGGGGAGCAGATAATATCCCACAAGTAATGATGACCCGTGGACTGATCACACTTAACAGAAGAAAGAAACATTTTGGGTTTCATATCCTCCTAAGAAAATCCTGATGTGTTCTGCATTGAAATGAATACTTAGTACCTATTTAAACTAAATATGTGTACTCACTAAACCTTAAAGGGACACTAAACCCACATTTCTTCTTTCATGATTCAGATAGAGCAGGCATTTTTAAGCAACTTTCTAATTTACTCCTATTATCAATTTTTCTTCATTCTCTTGCTGTCTTTATTTGAAAAAGCAGGAATGGTGCCAGCCTATTTTGGCTACATTTAGCCATCCAATCAGCAAGCACAGCCCAGGTTCTGAACCTAAAATGGGCCGGATCCAAAGCTTTTATTCCTGCTTTTTCAAATAAAGATATCAAGATAACGAAGAAAAATTGATATTAGTAGTAAATTAAAAAGTTGCTTAAGCTCTATCTGAATCATGAAAGAAAAAATTTGGGTTTACTATCCCTTTAACTATATAGTATAGGACACTTTTTTGTAATTAAAGGGACAGTCTACACAAACATTGTTATTGTTTAAAAAGCTAGGCAATGCCTTTACTAGCCATTCCCAGCTTTGCACAACTAGCGTTGTTATAATATTATACTTTAAACCTTTAAATTTCTGCCTGTTTCAAAGGCTCTATAGACAGCCTCTTATCACATGCTTTATTTGCTTTTCTCAACAAGAGATGGATAGTTCATGTGGGCCATATAGAGAACATTGTGCTCACGCCCGGGATGTTATTTAAGAGTTAGCACAACAAAGTACTAAATGCAACTCAATAGATTTTAAATAGTCACAGTCATGTGGTCAAGGGGCTGTCAGAAGATTCTTAGATACAAGGTAAAAACAGAGGTAAAAAGTGTATTAATATAACTATGTTGGTTATGCAAAACTAGGGAATGGGTAATAAAGGGATTATCTATCTTTTTAAAACATAAAAATTCTAGAGCAGACTGTCCCTTTAAAGATGTTAAAAAATGAAAGCACATGTTTTACATAATAATTTTAAGGTTAATCTACACCCATTTAACGCCTGTGATCTGATACATAGGAGTGCACTTCTGCAGAGCCCCTGCTTGTTCTGTCTAGATGTGCGTAATTTATTTGTGTGTCTGGTGACTGCCATGCAGTTTATTCCCTTATTTGTTGTGGGTGCGTTGGTCAATATTTTTGCTGCAAACTAACTTTAAAAGTTTCTTATTGGATCATTGCCATGCTAAGGGGCCAACACAATGCCCTATGTTAGCCAAACTAATAATGATGCTCTTATTTTTTATTATAGGAAGATCACGGTTTGATGGGGTTTGTCCTTTGCCTTCTTCTGTAACTCTTACCCGACCTCACTCTGTAACAATTACTACATCTATTCCATCCTCACCGCCAAAACCACAAGCAAGAACCGTCAAGCCAAATGTGGCAGTGCTAGAAGTTTTATCAGAGAAAAAAGACCCCCCACAACTCTCAGTCCAGGTAGGCGATCACTGTCACCTGCCATGAGTCATGTCTGGTTTTGGGTTGGTTATTTTTGTTTTTACACTCATCTCCGTGTTTATACTTTTGGTCTTTCTTGTCTTCTGTTAACTTTTTTTAAAATAACCATTTTTTAATACGTTCTTTGCCAAATAAAAGCCTAAACTCATCAGCACTCAGTTGTGTTGAATCAAGCTGATGAACTCTCAGCCCTGTAAATTGTTGTAAAGCAGCATTTATATTGCAGTTTGATTAAAGAAACTGTAAACACCTTGTGCTTGTTTTATATAATGTTTAGTTATGTGCAATGAAACTCCTTTTCAAATACTTTAATTATTAACGTTACCCCATTTTCATGGAATTTAGCTCTGAAAACTGAGTTTTCTAAGTTAAGTTTAAAATGCACCCTGTTGGTTAAATCTGTTACATATCTGTCGCTAATTGGCTTTAGTCAACTGCAAAACAATGTACTTTATACTAACTTTATGATGCCTTGATGTTTATTATTGTATTTATTATTATTATTGTTGTTTATTTATAAAGCGCCAACATATTATGCAGTGCTCTAACATTTAAGTACACAGTTATAGAGTGAAATAATCAGAAGACATTTACCTAATTCACTAGGGTAGAGGGCCCTGTCCTTGAGTCACTGTAAGCTGTAAACCATATTTACATAAAATGGTCAACAGGGCAGGTGGACCCGTGAGCTTACAATCTAAATGAAGTACATGGGGAAGTTGAGGGAGAGGGAAACAAGTAGTAGAGACATCTTGAAATAAGTTGTATGCATCATTGAACAGATACGTTTTTAAGGGACACATGAAGGCTTTGAGACTAGAGGAAAATAACTAAGCGAGACAAGGAGTTCCATATGGTACATGCAGTTCTAGAGAAGTCTTGCAGACAAGAGTGTGAGGAAGTAATGAGAGATGAGGAGAGAAGTAGGTCTTGGGCAGAGCGGAGATGGTGGGTTGGGAAATATTTGCAGACAAGGGCAGAGATATTGGAAGTTGCAGTGTTGGTGAGGAATTTCTATGTTAGGGTCAAAGTTTTGAATTTTGTTCTTGAGGCTAAGGGATGCCAGTAGAGGTGTTGGCAAAGAGGTGCAGCAGATGTGGAGCGCTGCTTAAGTAAAATAAGCCTGGCAGATGCATTTATGATGGATTGCAGTGGGGATAGGTGGTAGCTTGGGAGACTAGAGAAGACAGAATTGCAGTAGTCAAGACAGGAAATGATTTGAGTGGATAAGACTATTAGTTGTGTCTTGATTGAGGAAGTGACTAATTTTAGAAATAATTTTAAGGTGGAAGTGGCATTAATTAACTAATGACTTAATGTGGGGAGCAAAAGAAAGTTCTGATTCAACTATGACCCCAAGGCAGTGGGCCTGAGGGGTAGAGGTGATCACAGTGTTGTCACAGTAAGTGACATTTTGGGAATGGGGAGATTGGTAGAGGGAGCAAAAAGGAGTGCAGTTTTAGAGAGGTTCAGGTAGTGAGAAACCATCCAGGATGAGATCATTAGCTAGACAGCTGGTGACACGAGTCAGCAGGGAAGGGGAAATATCTGGTGCAGAAAGGTAGATTTGAGTGTTGTCCGCATATAGATGATACTGAAACCCACAGGACTTTATTAGTGAGCCTGGAGATGATGTGTAGAATGAGAAAAGAAGGGGACCTAGAAATGAGCCCTGAGGCACCCCAGCAGAAAGTAATAGAGGGGAGGAGGACGAGAAGTCTAAACTGAAGGTACGGTTAGAAAGGTAGGAAGAGAGCCACTATAGATATATATATATATATATACAAAACACGGAAGGGAACTGCACTCTCATACCGGACCGGGTACACATCCCATGACCCTGCAACATGCTCAGCCCTGGGTGCCACTGGCACTCACAGGAAGCTGTGCTGTCCCCAAAGCCACAAGCAGTTAACCCCAGACAGGTCTGGGTGCAAGAACCATAGGGAAAATTACAAAACAAATATATATATATATATATATATATATATATATATATATATATATATATATATATATATATATACTGTGTCACAAATACCCAAGGATTGAAGGGTCTGGAGCAGCAATGGTCAGTGATTCTCAACCCAAGTTACCTCAAGTAAATTTTACCCGGTTGTGTCCAGGGCCCTGTAGTGTGTGTAAGTGTGTGTGTATATAAATATATTTATTTATTATAATGCATTGGTGTAAATGGGGAAGAAAATATATACATTCATTGGTGTCAGTGGGCTGGTATTATTTAACTACAGTGTCCAGGCCCAGTCCTATCTGCTCCTTGTTCCACGGTGTCCTCCCACTTAACTGCTGCTATATGTGCGCACACACATTTGAACTGGCACTCTGATAAGCCTGCCCGGTATTTCTTATGTGTGGAGCCACAGGCCTGTCGCAGCTCACAGTGGGGGCATTTCAGGTCTTGTCCGTGAGTTACTGTCTGATGTAGATCACCTGGAATAAACGTAGTGTTTGGGACAGGTGAGCGCACATGCACGTAAAAGGGAACAGAGGGTACAAGGAGGGGGTCTGAAATAAGAAATCGGAGTATAAAAAAAAAGTCACACACAAGCGCTTAATCTTTATTGGAACACGGAAATAAATGATTAGGCAAATTAAGCCAAAACACTTCAGACCAAATTATCATTTTATTCCTGACATAATTATCATGTCGGTTTTATTTCCATGGTCCAGTAAATATTTTAAGTGTCTTTTAGTTGGTCTGGTATTATTTGTTAGTTGTTTTTTTCCACTAGTACTTTACCTCTAGAGGTGTTATCCTGCTGCTTCTGAGCTTTTCCAGTTACCCGACAGAGAAGATTAAAGTGAATCGTGTAGCAGGGTCTTGGCATTCACTTGAACTTGTGAATAAATAGGGTGAGAATTACATTATGCACAATCCCTGTAGTAAGTGGTGACATTATATGTGTATCCCAAACGGTCTCCGTGCCTTAATTTGCAGGTTTGGGGAGTAAAGAGGAGTAGTAGTGTTGTAGCGGTCTCTTTAGTTACTGGTGTGAGTGCAGGGGCTGCGTAAGAGGAGGAGTCTGTACACCTGATATACCTGCTGGAGTTACACTGATTCTGTCTATTATGACAATTTTTTTTTGTTTATAATAATTTGTTTATGAAAGTTATCCTGTTTTGTCAATATCAGAGAAATGGTTATACTGGAATCCTGCTACGTCCTAGTAAGTGCACTACTGTGTTCTGTACTAGTAAAGGGACAAATCTACAAAGTAAATAAAAATGTTTTAAAGGGCTGCAAAACTCATATGCTAAATCATGTGAAAGCGAAGCAGCATATCTGTAAAAACTGACAGGAAAATATCACCTGAACATCTCTGTGTAAAAAGGGAAGATATTTTACCTCATAATTTATTCAGCTCACAATAGTAAGTGCTCTTTGAACAGTTATACTTCAGCTGCTGTCTAGCTGCAAGTTGTAAGAAAAAAACATTGGCCAGTGCTGAAGTTTTGCTTTGCTTTGACCTCAAGAGATTTCACTGGGATCTCATGAGATTTTATAGTAAACTTCCTTAAACTGAATTGGAAAATAACATAACTGTGCCTCCACATTCCAGATGCACACTCTCTTGCAAGTCCTGGGACAAGCATCCTGATTGGCTGCTTAAAGTCTCTTTACAGAGGGGTGTGAAATTTGTTTCACTAATTTGAATTTGATTTAAGGTCGTGCAACTACTGTGTTGAAAATTACATCCAATTGAAATGAAATACACAGTAACAAATCGCACATTCAAAATAGCAGATAAAGCAGTTTTCTCCAACATTGGTGTGTCCGGTCCACGGCGTCATCCATTACTTGTGGGATATTCTCCTCCCCTACAGGGAAAGGCAAGGAGAGCACACAGCAAGAGCTGTCCATATAGCTCCCCCTCTGGCTCCGCCCCCAGTCATTCTCCTTGCCGCTCTGAAAAAGTAGCATCTCCACGGGGATGGTGAGGAGTTTGTGGTGTTAGTTGTAGTTTTTTATTTCTTCTATCAAGAGTTTGTTATTTTAAAATAGTGCTGGTATGTACTATTTACTCTGAAACAGAAAGAGATGAAGAGTTCTGTTTAAAAGAGGAGTATGATTTTAGCAGCAGTAACTAAAATCGATTGCTGTTCCCACACAGGACTGTTGAGATGAGAGAACTTCAGTTGGGGGGAACAGTTTGCAGACTTTTCTGCTCAAGGTATGACTAGCCATTTTCTAACAAGACTGTGTAATGCTGGAAGGCTGTCATTTTTCCCTCATGGGGATCGGTAAGCCATTTTCTTAGACTTAGAAAGAATAAAGGGCTTATTATGGGCTATTAACTGGTGGACACTCTTAAGGGCTAAATTGATTGTTTATTTAAGTTTTTATTTAAAGTTTGAAGTGGATTTCACACTTTTATTATTTGGGGAACGTTTTTTATCGCCAGGCACTAGTTAAGACACCTTCCCAGTCAGGAAGGGCCTTTCACTGTATTAGGCAGAGCCTCTTTTTCGCGCCATTATTGCACAGTTTCTTTTAAGTACAGTGCATGCAGATGCATGTGAGAGGGTCTGGTGTCCACTGAAAAAGTTCCTAGAAGGCTTGAAATACCCCCCTGGGATAGTTGAAGTCACAACAAAGGCTGTGGCTGGGACTGTAGTGGGGTTAAAATTGCAAACGGCTCCGGTTTCCACATTTTAAGGGTTAACAGCTTGAAAATTGGGGTGCAATACTTTGAATGCATTAAGACACTGTGGTGAAAATTTGGTAAAGATTGGATAATTCCTTCATAGTTTTTCACATATTCAGTAATAAAGTGTGCCCTGTTTAACATTTAAAGAGACAGTAACGGTTTTGTTTTAAAATGGTTTTTGTACTTTATTAACCAGTTTAAGCCTGTTTAAAAACGTCTGTACCTTCTGATAGATCATGTTCTGTATGTATGGAAGCCAATGTGGTTCCCCCTTCAAATATATGTGATAATTGTGCCATAGCGTCCAAACACAGTAAGGACAGTATTGTCACAAATAGTAAGGTTGCCAAGGATGATTCCTCACATGAAGGAAGTAGAGATAGTTCTACATCTTCTCCTTCTGTGTCTATACCAGTTATGCCCGCGCAGGCGACCCCTAGTACTTCTAGCGCGCCAATGCTTGTTACTATGCAACAATTGACGGCAGTAATGGATAACTCCATAGCTAATATTTTATCCAAAATGCCAGCATTTCAGAGAGAGCGCGATTGCTCTGTTTTAAACACTGTAGAGCAAGAGGGCGCTGATGATAATTTTTCTGTCATACCCTCACACCAGTCTGAAGTGGCAGTGAGGGAGGGTTTCTCAGATGGAGAAATTTCTGATACAGGAAGAATTTCTCAGCAGGCAGAACCTGATGTTGTGACATTTAAATTTAAATCAGAGCATCTCCGCGCATTACTTAAGGAGGTGCTATCTACTCTGGATGATTGTGACAATCTGGTCATCCCAGAAAACTTGTGCAAGATGGACAAGTTCCTAGAGGTTCCGGTGCACCCTGATGCCTTTCCGATACATAAACGGGTGGCGGACATAGTGAATAAGGAGTGGGAGAAGCCAGGCATACCTTTTGTCCCTCCTCCTATATTTAAGAAATTGTTCCCTATGGTCGACCCCAGGAAGGACATATGGCAAACAGTCCCTAAGGTCGAGGGGGCGGTTTCTACACTAGCCAAACGCACGACCATTCCCATTGAGGACAATTGTGTTTTCAAAGATCCTATGGATAAAAAATTGGAAGGTTTGCTTAAAAAGATTTTTGTACAGCAAGGTTACCTCCTTCAACCTATTTCATGCATTATTCCTGTCACTACAGCGGCGTGGTTCTGGTTCGAGGAACTGGAAAAGTCGCTCAGTAGGGAGACTCCGTATGAGGAAGTCATGGACAGAATTCACGCACTTAAGTTAGCTAATTCCTTTATTTTAGACGCCGATTTGCAGTTAGCGAGATTAGCGGCGAAAAATTCAGGGTTTGCAATTGTGGCGCGCAGAGCGCTCTGGCTAAAGTCTTGGTCGACGGATGTATCTTCCAAGACAAAATTGCTTAATATCCCTTTCAAAGGTAAGACCCTTTTTGGGCCAGAATTGAAAGAAATTATTTCAGACATCACTGGGGGAAAGGGCCATGCCCTCCCACAGGATAGGCCTTTCAAGGCTAAGAATAAGTCCAATTTCTCCAACATAGGTGTGTCCGGTCCACGGCGTCATCCTTACTTGTGGGATATTCTCTTCCCCAACAGGAAATGGCAAAGAGCCCAGCAAAGCTGGTCACATGATCCCTCCTAGGCTCCGCCTACCCCAGTCATTCTCTTTGCCGTTGTACAGGCAACATCTCCACGGAGATGGCTTAGAGTTTTTTAGTGTTTAACTGTAGTTTTTATTATTCAATCAAGAGTTTGTTATTTTGAAATAGTGCTGGTATGTACTATTTACTCAGAAACAGAAAAGAGATGAAGATTTCTGTTTGTATGAGGAAAATGATTTTAGCAACCGTCACTAAAATCCATGGCTGTTCCACACAGGACTGTTGAGAGCAATTAACTTCAGTTGGGGGAACAGTGAGCAGTCTCTTGCTGCTTGAGGTATGACACATTCTAACAAGACGATGTACTGCTGGAAGCTGTCATTTTCCCTATGGGATCCGGTAAGCCATGTTTATTAAGATCGTAAATAAGGGCTTCACAAGGGCTTATTAAGACTGTAGACTTTTTCTGGGCTAAATCGATTCATTATTAACACATATTTAGCCTTGAGGAATCATTTATTCTGGGTATTTTGATATAATAATATCGGCAGGCACTGTTTTAGACACCTTATTCTTTAGGGGCTTTCCCAAATCATAGGCAGAGCCTCATTTTCGCGCCGGTGTTGCGCACTTGTTTTTGAGAGGCATGACATGCAGTCGCATGTGAGAGGAGCTCTGATACTTAGAAAAGACTTTCTGAAGGCGTCATTTGGTATCGTATTCCCCTTTGGGCTTGGTTGGGTCTCAGCAAAGCAGATACCAGGGACTGTAAAGGGGTTAAAGTTAAAAACGGCTCCGGTTCCGTTATTTTAAGGGTTAAAGCTTCCAAATTTGGTGTGCAATACTTTTAAGGCTTTAAGACACTGTGGTGAAAATTTGGTGAATTTTGAACAATTCCTTCATGTTTTTTCGCAATTGCAGTAATAAAGTGTGTTCAGTTTAAAATTTAAAGTGACAGTAACGGTTTTATTTTAAAACGTTTTTTTGTACTTTGTTATCAAGTTTATGCCTGTTTAACATGTCTGAACTACCAGATAGACTGTGTTCTGAATGTGGGGAAGCCAGAATTCCTATTCATTTAAATAAATGTGACTTATGTGACAATGACAATGATGCCCAAGATGATTCCTCAAGTGAGGGGAGTAAGCATGGTACTGCATCATTCCCTCCTTCGTCTACACGAGTCTTGCCCACTCAGGAGGCCCCTAGTACATCTAGCGCGCCAATACTCCTTACTATGCAACAATTAACGGCTGTAATGGATAATTCTGTCAAAAACATTTTAGCCAAAATGAACACTTATCAGCGTAAGCGCGACTGCTCTGTTTTAGATACTGAAGAGCATGACGACGCTGATAATAATGGTTCTGAAGGGCCCCTAACCCAGTCTGATGGGGCCAGGGAGGTTTTGTCTGAGGGAGAAATTACTGATTCAGGGAACATTTCTCAACAAGCTGAACCTGATGTGATTACGTTTAAATTTAAGTTGGAACATCTCCGCATTCTGCTTAAGGAGGTATTATCCACTCTGGATGATTGTGACAAGTTGGTCATCCCAGAGAAACTATGTAAAATGGACAAGTTCCTAGAGGTCCCGGGGCTCCCAGAAGCTTTTCCTATACCCAAGCGGGTGGCGGACATTGTTCATAAAGAATGGGAAAGGCCCGGTATTCCTTTCGTCCCTCCCCCCATATTTAAAAAATTGTTTCCTATGGTCGACCCCAGAAAGGACTTATGGCAGACAGTCCCCAAGGTCGAGGGAGCGGTTTCCACTTTAAACAAACGCACCACTATACCCATAGAGGATAGTTGTGCTTTCAAAGATCCTATGGATAAAAAATTAGAAGGTTTACTTAAAAAGATGTTTGTTCAGCAGGGTTACCTTCTACAACCAATTTCATGCATTGTCCCTGTAGCTACAGCCGCATGTTTCTGGTTCGATGAGCTGATAAAGGCGGTCGATAGTGATTCTCCTCCTTATGAGGAGATTATGGACAGAATCAATGCTCTCAAATTGGCTAATTCTTTCACCCTAGACGCCACTTTGCAATTGGCTAGGTTAGCGGCTAAGAATTCTGGGTTTGCTATTGTGGCGTGCAGAGCGCTTTGGTTGAAATCTTGGTCAGCTGATGCGTCTTCCAAGAACAAGCTACTTCACATTCCTTTCAAGGGGAAAACGCTGTTTGGCCCTGACTTGAAAGAGATTATCTCTGATATCACTGGGGGTAAGGGCCACGCCCTTCCTCAGGATCGGCCTTTCAAGGCAAAAAATAAACCTAATTTTCGTCCCTTTCGTAGAAATGGACCAGCCCAAAGTGCTACGTCCTCTAAGCAAGAGGGTAATACTTCTCAAGCCAAGCCAGCTTGGAGACCAATGCAAGGCTGGAACAAGGGAAAGCAGGCCAAGAAACCTGCCACTGCTACCAAGACAGCATGAAATGTTGGCCCCCGATCCGGGACCGGATCTGGTGGGGGGCAGACTCTCTCTCTTCGCTCAGGCTTGGGCAAGAGATGTTCTGGATCCTTGGGCGCTAGAAATAGTCTCCCAAGGTTATCTTCTGGAATTCAAGGGGCTTCCCCCAAGGGGGAGGTTCCACAGGTCTCAGTTGTCTTCAGACCACATAAAAAGACAGGCATTCTTACATTGTGTAGAAGACCTGTTAAAAATGGGAGTGATTCATCCTGTTCCATTAAGAGAACAAGGGATGGGGTTCTACTCCAATCTGTTCATAGTTCCCAAAAAAGAGGGAACGTTCAGACCAATCTTAGATCTCAAGATCTTAAACAAGTTTCTCAAGGTTCCATCGTTCAAGATGGAAACCATTCGAACTATTCTTCCTTCCATCCAGGAAGGTCAATTCATGACCACAGTGGATTTAAAGGATGCGTATCTACATATTCCTATCCACAAGGAACATCATCGGTTCCTAAGGTTCGCATTCCTGGACAAGCATTACCAGTTCGTGGCGCTTCCTTTCGGATTAGCCACTGCTCCAAGGATTTTCACAAAGGTACTAGGGTCCCTTCTAGCTGTGCTAAGACCAAGGGGCATTGCTGTAGTACCTTACTTGGACGACATTCTGATTCAAGCGTCGTCCCTTCCTCAAGCAAAGGCTCACACGGACATTGTCCTGGCCTTTCTCAGATCTCACGGATGGAAAGTGAACGTGGAAAAGAGTTCTCTATCTCCGTCAACAAGGGTTCCCTTCTTGGGAACAATAATAGACTCCTTAGAAATGAGGATTTTTCTGACAGAGGCCAGAAAGACGAAACTTCTAGACTCTTGTCGGATACTTCATTCCGTTCCTCTTCCTTCCATAGCGCAGTGCATGGAAGTGATCGGTTTGATGGTAGCGGCAATGGACATAGTTCCTTGCGCGCATTCATCTAAGACCATTACAACTGTGCATGCTCAGTCAGTGGAATGGGGACTATACAGACTTGTCTCCGAAGATACAAGTAAATCAGAGGACCAGAGACTCACTCCGTTGGTGGCTGTCCCTGGACAACCTGTCACAAGGGATGACATTCCGCAGACCGGAGTGGGTCATCGTCACGACCGACGCCAGTCTGATGGGCTGGGGCGCGGTCTGGGGATCCCTGAAAGCTCAGGGTCTTTGGTCTCGGGAAGAATCTCTTCTACCGATAAATATTCTGGAACTGAGAGCGATATTCAATGCTCTCAAGGCTTGGCCTCAGCTAGCGAGGGCCAAGTTCATACGGTTTCAATCAGACAACATGACAACTGTTGCGTACATCAACCATCAGGGGGGAACAAGGAGTTCCCTAGCGATGGAAGAAGTGACCAAAATCATTCTATGGGCGGAGTCTCACTCCTGCCACCTGTCTGCTATCCACATCCCAGGAGTGGAAAATTGGGAAGCGGATTTTCTGAGTCGTCAGACATTGCATCCGGGGGAGTGGGAACTCCATCCGGAAATCTTTGCCCAAGTCACTCAGCTGTGGGGCATTCCAGACATGGATCTGATGGCCTCTCGTCAGAACTTCAAAGTTCCTTGCTACGGGTCCAGATCCAGGGATCCCAAGGCGGCTCTAGTGGATGCACTAGTAGCACCTTGGACCTTCAAACTAGCTTATGTGTTCCCGCCGTTTCCTCTCATCCCCAGGCTGGTAGCCAGGATCAATCAGGAGAGGGCGTCGGTGATCTTGATAGCTCCTGCGTGGCCACGCAGGACTTGGTATGCAGATCTGGTGAATATGTCATCGGCTCCACCTTGGAAGCTACCTTTGAGACGAGACCTTCTTGTTCAGGGTCCGTTCGAACATCCGAATCTGGTTTCACTCCAGCTGACTGCTTGGAGATTGAACGCTTGATCTTATCGAAGCGAGGGTTCTCAGATTCTGTTATCGATACTCTTGTTCAGGCCAGAAAGCCTGTAACTAGAAAGATTTACCACAAAATTTGGAAAAAATATATCTGTTGGTGTGAATCTAAAGGATTCCCTTGGGACAAGGTTAAGATTCCTAAGATTCTATCCTTCCTTCAAGAAGGATTGGAAAAAGGATTATCTGCTAGTTCCCTGAAGGGACAGATTTCTGCCTTGTCTGTGTTACTTCACAAAAAGCTGGCAGCTGTGCCAGATGTTCAAGCCTTTGTTCAGGCTCTGGTTAGAATTAAGCCTGTTTACAAACCTTTGACTCCTCCTTGGAGTCTCAACTTAGTTCTTTCAGTTCTTCAGGGGGTTCCGTTTGAACCCTTACATTCCGTTGATATTAAGTTATTATCTTGGAAAGTTTTGTTTTTAGTTGCAATTTCTTCTGCTAGAAGAGTTTCAGAATTATCTGCTCTGCAGTGTTCTCCTCCTTATCTGGTGTTCCATGCAGATAAGGTGGTTTTACGTACTAAACCTGGTTTTCTTCCAAAAGTTGTTTCTAACAAAAACATTAACCAGGAGATTATCGTACCTTCTCTGTGTCCGAAACCAGTTTCAAAGAAGGAACGTTTGTTGCACAATTTGGATGTTGTTCGCGCTCTAAAATTCTATTTAGATGCTACAAAGGATTTTAGACAAACATCTTCCTTGTTTGTTGTTTATTCCGGTAAAAGGAGAGGTCAAAAAGCAACTTCTACCTCTCTCTCTTTTTGGATTAAAAGCATCATCAGATTGGCTTACGAGACTGCCGGACGGCAGCCTCCCGAAAGAATCACGGCTCATTCCACTAGGGCTGTGGCTTCCACATGGGCCTTCAAGAACGAGGCTTCTGTGGATCAGATATGTAGGGCAGCGACTTGGTCTTCACTGCACACTTTTACCAAATTTTACAAGTTTGATACTTTTGCTTCTTCTGAGGCTATTTTTGGGAGAAAGGTTTTGCAAGCCGTGGTGCCTTCCATTTAGGTGACCTGATTTGCTCCCTCCCTTCATCCGTGTCCTAAAGCTTTGGTATTGGTTCCCACAAGTAAGGATGACGCCGTGGACCGGACACACCTATGTTGGAGAAAACAGAATTTTTGTTTACCTTATAAATTACTTTCTCCAACGGTGTGTCCGGTCCACGGCCCGCCCTGGTTTTTTTTTTAATCAGGTCTGATAATTTATTTTCTTTAACTACAGTCACCACGGTACCATATGGTTTCTCCTATGCAAATATTCCTCCTTAACGTCGGTCGAATGACTGGGGTAGGCGGAGCCTAGGAGGGATCATGTGACCAGCTTTGCTGGGCTCTTTGCCATTTCCTGTTGGGGAAGAGAATATCCCACAAGTAAGGATGACGCCGTGGACCGGACACACCGTTGGAGAAAGTAATTTATCAGGTAAACATAAATTCTGTTTTTCGTTCCTTTCGCAATTTCAGGAACGGACCGGCTTCTAACTCGGCAGCCTCTAGACAAGAGGTTAACGCTTCCCAGACTAAACCAGCTTGGAAACCAATGCAAGGCTGGAATAAGGGTAAACAGGCCAAGAAGCCTGCTGCTGCTACCAAGACAGCATGAAGGGGTAGCCCCCGATCCGGGACCGGATCTAGTAGGGGACAGACTCTCTCTCTTTGCTCAGGCTTGGGCAAGAGATGTTCAGGATCCCTGGACACTAGAAATAGTCTCTCAGGGTTATCTTCTAGAATTCAAGGAACTACCCCCAAGGGGAAGGTTCCACATTTCTCACTTATCTTCAAACCAAATAAGTAGACAGGCATTCTTACATTGTGTAGAAGACCTGTTAAAGATGGGAGTGATACACCCAGTTCCAACTGTGGAACAAGGTCAGGGGTTTTTACTCAAATCTGTTTGTAGTTCCCAAAGAAGAGGGAACTTTCAGACCAATTCTGGATTTAAAAATTCTAAACAAATTTCTCAGAGTTCCATCGTTCAAAATGGAAACCATTCGAACAATTTTACCTACAATCCAGGAGGGTCAGTATATGACTACGGTGGATTTAAAGGATGCGTATCTACATATTCCTATCCACAAAGATCATCATCAGTTCCTAAGGTTCGCCTTTCTGGACAAACATTATCAGTTCGTGGCTCTCCCATTCGGACTAGCCACTGCTCCCAGAATTTTCACAAAGGTGCTTGGGTCCCTTCTAGCGGTTCTAAGACCAAGGGGCATTGCAGTGGCACCTTATCTGGACGACATTCTAATTCAAGCGTTGTCTCTTTCCAAGGCAAAGGCTCATACAGACATTGTTCTAGCCTTTCTCAGATCTCACGGGTGTAAGGTGAACGTAGAAAGAGTTCCCTGTCTCCGTCGACAAGAGTTCCCTTTTTGGGAACAATAATAGATTCTTTTGAAATGAAGATCTTCCTGACAGAAGTCAGAAAGTCAAAGCTTCTAAACGCTTGTCAAGTTCTTCTCTCTATTCTGCAGCCTTCCATAGCTCAGTGCATGGAAGTAGTAGGGTTGATGGTTGCAGCAATGGACATAGTTCCTTTTGCTCGAATTCATCTAAGACCATTACAACTGTGCATGCTCCAGTAGACAGGATCACCTGTCTCAGGGAATGAGTTTCTGCAGACCAAAGTGGGTCATTGTCACGACCGACGCCAGTCTATCAGGCTGGGGCACGGTCTGGGATTCCCTGAAAACTCAGGGTTTATGGTCTCGGGAAGAGTCTCTTCTCCCGATCAACATCCTGGAACTGAGAGCGATATTCAATGCTCTCCGGGCTTGGCCTCATCTAGCGAAGGCCGGATACATAAGATTCCAGTCAGATAACATGACGACTGTAGCTTACATCAACCATCAGGGAGGAACAAGGAGTTCCTTGGCGATGAGAGAGGTATCCAAGATCATCAAATGGGCGGAGGATCACTCCTGCCACCTATCTGCAATCCCCATCCCAGGAGTAGACAACTGGGAGGCGGATTATCTGAGTTGTCAGATTTTCTATCCGGGGGAGTGGGAACGCCACCCGGAGGTGTTTGCCCAGTTGACTCAATTATGGGGCATTCCAGACATGGATCTGATGGCGTCTCGTCAGAACTTCAAGGTTCCTTTCTACGGGTCCAGATCCAGGGATCCCAAGGCCACTCTAGTGGATGCATTAGTGGCGCCTTGGTCGTTCAACCTAGCTTATGCGTTTCCACCGTTCCCTCTCCTTCCCAGGCTTGTAGCCAGGTTCAAACAGGAGAAGGCCTCTGTGATTCTGATAGCTCCTGCGTGGCCGCGCAGGACTTGGTATGCAGACCTGGTGAATATGTCATCGGCTCCACCATGGAAGCTACCTTTGAGACAGGATCTTCTAGTACAAGGTCCATTCGAACATCCAAATCTAATTTCTCTGCAGCTGACTGCTTGGAAATTGAACGTTTGATTTTATCCAAGCGTGGGTTTTCAGATTCAGTGATAGATCCAGAAAACCTGTGTCTAGAAAGATTTACCATAAAATATGGAAAAGATATATCTGTTGGTGTGAATCCAAGGGATTCTCCTGGAGTAAGATTAAAATTCCTAAGATCCTCTCCTTTCTCCAAGAAGGTTTGGATAAGGGATTGTCAGCGAGTTCTCTAAAAGGACAGATTTCTGCTTTATCTGTCTTGTTATACAAACGACTGGCAGCTGTGCCAGAGGTACAAGCTTTTGTACAGGCTTTGGTCAGAATCAAACCTGTTTACAGACCCTTGACTCCTCCTTGGAGTCTAAATTTAGTTCTTTCAGTTCTTCAGGGGGTTCCGTTTGAACCCTTACATTCCATAGATATCAAGTTGCTATCTTGGAAAGTTCTGTTTTTGGTTGCTATTTCTTCTGCTAGAAGAGTTTCTGGATTATCTGCTTTGCAGTGTGATCCACCCTATCTGGTGTTCCATTCAGATAAGGTTATTTTGCGTACCAAGCCTGGTTTTCTTCCAAAAGTTGTTTCCAACAAGAAAATTAACCAGGAAATAGTTGTTCCTTCTCTGTGCCTGAATCCAGTTTCAAAGATGGAACGTTTGTTACACAATTTAGATGTAGTCCGTGCTTTAAAGTTCTATTTAGAAGCAACAAAGAATTTTAGACAAACCTCATCCTTGTTTGTCGTTTACTCTGGTAAGAGGAGAGGACAAAAAGCTATTGCTACCTCTCTTTCTTTCTGGCTGAAAAGCATTATCCGATTGGCTTATGAGACTGCCGGACGGCAGCCTCCTGAACGAATCACAGCTCACTCCACTAGGGCTGTGGCTTCCACATGGGCCTTCAAGAACGAGGCTTCTGTTAATCAGATATGTAAGGCAGCGACTTGGTCTTCTCTGCACACTTTTGCCAAATTTTACAAATTTGATATTTTTGCTTCTTCGGAGGCTGTTTTTGGGAGAAAGGTTTTTCAAGCCGTGGTGCCTTCTGTTTAGGTAACCTGATTTGCTCCCTCCCTTCATCCGTGTCCTAAAGCTTTGGTATTGGTTCCCACAAGTAATGGATGACGCCGTGGACCGGACACACCAATGTTGGAGAAAACAGAATTTATGCTTACCTGATAAATTACTTTCTCCAACGGTGTGTCCGGTCCACGGCCCGCCCTGGTTTTTTAATCAGGTTTGAAATGTTTTTCTTTTTCTTTATACACTACAGTCACCACGGCACCCTATAGTTTCTCCTTTTTCTCCTAACCGTCGGTCGAATGACTGGGGGGCGGAGCCAGAGGGGGAGCTATATGGACAGCTCTTACTGTGTGCTCTCCTTGCCTTTCCCTGTAGGGGAGGAGAATATCCCACAAGTAATGGATGACGCCGTGGACCGGACACACCGTTGGAGAAAGTAATTTATCAGGTAAGCATAAATTCTGTTTTTCTTTTCTATGACGTGAAGAGTTCACAACATCATTCCAATTACTAGTGGGATATTCATCTCCTGGCCAGCAGGAGGAGGCAAAGAGCACCTCAGCAAAGCTGTTAAGTGTAACTTCCCTTACCCATAATCCCCAGTCATTCTCTTTTGCCTTTGTCAATGGAGGATGTGCAAATTTGGTGTCTGAAGATATTTAATCCTTTTATGGGTACTTTTCCCTGCAAGCAAGGATTGGGGGTCTAGCTATGTCCATGTTAATCTCTTTAGTAAGAGTAGTGGTGGCTATTAGCAGTTAGAAAGCGGCGAGGCTGTCTTTGCTTTATTTCTAACATTATTGCTACCTCTTCATTGAAAGCCAGTGTTGGTTACTCTGTTCTTTCTTATTCTAAATGACGGGGCAGGGGAGTTTTTCCACTGTGTCACTCTATCTGATTTCATCAGAACTTAGTTTCCTCCCCCATGTGGTGGAGGGTGGGAGGGCTTAATGCCCCTTACTGCTATTGAGCGGTTTGGGCTTAATTTCTGGGCCTCTGGATTTGTCCTTTTGGGCTTGATCCAACAGCTTGTACAGGATAGCTGTATAGCATGTGGAAGGTTTGCAGTTTGAAACCTGTTGCAGCTCTTAACACCTTGCAGGTGTACGCGTAAGCTGTTTCTAGTGTATCTAGATGAAGCTCTTACTCTTGACTGAGTTATATGAGGCCTTTGGGTCTTCTTCTATTGCCTCCGGGTGAGTGGATCGCCTTTTAGGGATCTGTGTTTCCGGGTGATGGTTGTTCCCTGCTGGGATTTTTGTTTAGCTCGGGGTTCTCCGGAGCTGGGTAGCCTTCTCTTCCTTGTGTCCTCTGCTTGTGCGGAGGTGTTAGGGAGACTAGTCCTGTTAGTAGGAGTTTTTGACCTCAAAGTATCCCTTGGTCATCCTGAAGCTCTGAGAAGTATCTTCATACGACTTCTAGCCTTGCTCCTTGGAGCGTTGGACTTTAGTTAGCGGTGGTTCCTTCCTTTGGTCAGGGCTTTCGAGTTCTCTCGCTATCTGGATTTTCTGGATATGCATCCATACCCTTGTGTCTGGCCTTTTGGCCAGTTGGGGTGTTTAGTTCTAGGGTAAGGTTTGCTTGAACTATTGGATACCCGGACTTGTTTTTCTCCCTGAGACTTCCGGTTGCTGAAGCTTTGCTTGACCTTTTTACCGACCCAGTCTGGGTGGTTTTGGAAACTTGGATCTCAGGGCTGGTCGGGGTTTCCACGGTAGTGGGAACTGGGGCTATGTCCTTGCTCCATCTACCTAACCTGGTCATGGTTGGCCAGGATTTCAGAGTTTTTTTTACTCTTTGCCACAGAGTGACCCTTGTCCTCTGGTGGTTAGCCGTGTGGCTTGAGCCTTAAGGGTGGTTGGTTCATACCCAGCGGCTGGTGTTGGATGTCCAATTTCTGATGCGCCTTGGGGTTGCATTCCCCTGGTTAGCTTGCCAGTGTTCCCAGTAGATTCCCTGCTCTGCAGGCGAATGGGTTGGCTATGCCTCTACTTGGCAAGCTACTTGTTGGGGGGTCCTTTTCTAGGACATCTGTGTTGGGAATTTCCCTTCCCATTAGCCGGTGCCTTCGGGCCTTGAGGACAGTTGTTGCTCTTCCGGCATAATCCCTTTTCTTTAGGGGATATTCTCCTCCTTATGGAGATAGAGCCCTTGCTTGGGACTTCTCCTGGGTGGGAGGCAGAAAGAGGTAGGATTGGTTCCCCCGGGGGTCTTGCTGGCTCCAAGCAGACTTGTTGGGCCTTTATTTTGATGGATCCTTAGGTCTATGACCTTGTTGTCTGTTTTCAGAGTCGGGTTGTACTTGTACTCTGTGGGGATGGCTGTGCTATCCTTACGCTTGTTCCTGTACCTATTTCAGGATTCTTTATTCCCCTGTTTTGGATCCCTGAGGCTGGGTTGGTCCAGCTGGCTGTGGTTCTGCAGGTCAGGATGGCCGAGCGGTCTATGGAGCTGCGTTCTGTCACTGTCTACTATGGATGTGTGAGCGTTGTTGAGTCTATCCTGTTAGCTTACTCTGCTAGGGTACAGCTTTTCCTTTCAACTGGCTCCATTGATTTCAGAAGAGAGTTTACTCTTCCTTCGGGTTCGGAGGGTATACTCCCCTTCTCGGGGGTCCTCAATTGAGGTTTTTGTTCCCCTTTTTAGGGACCTGTGTGCAGGTCCCGTGACTTAGGTTGCCTTGAGCGTGCCCTCTGTCTGGGGGTTGCTTTTGCGGTCTGTTTCTTGCTTGACTGCTGCTTCCTCGCAAGTATCCTCTGTGTCATCTTGTTATGGACTCTGTGTTTCAAACTTGGGGTTCTCTCCTGGGTGCATTACACACTTTTTCATGGTCGAATGCCTTGCTATTCTTGACACTGGGAGGACTTTGCCTTTTCAGTTGCAATCCGTGCTTGCAGGATGTTGGAGAGAAGTCTGTTCTGTCTCTGTGCCCGGTCTTATCCCGGGTTTTGCTTGGTATAGGCGTGGCCTCCTTTCCCTGTTTGGGCCCCTTTGGGCCTTTGTGAGCTGGACTTACTCGTGGAGGTGTTCGTTTTTGTATTAGGGGACCTTTTGGTTTCCTTGGTTCTCCCTTGCCTTGTTCCCTTGGGTGTTTCGGCTGATGTCTCCTTTATTTGCGGAGATGAGCGGTGGAGGACTGTTTGTTGGGCAACGGTGTCTCCTGGAGGACTGTTGGCTTTGTCGAGTCCGTTTGCGGTCTCTAGTTTGGCTTCTGGACTAACTGCGAGTCAGTGTCATTGGGGCTTTCTCCTTTTCAAATTTTCTCGGTTTCGGACGAAGCAGTGTTTTTTCCACACCCGTAATTTTATGTGGGGCGTCCTTTATATTCTTCTGGTGCCTTTCACCCTGATATTTATTCTACTGTTCCTTGTTCCTCGGCAGAATGACTAGGGGATGAGGGGAGTGGGAGGAGTATTTAAGCCTTTGGCTGGGTTGTCTTTGCCTCCTCCTGGTGGCCAGGTTCTTATTTCCCAAAAGTAATTAATGCAGCTGTGGACTCTTTCCATCAGAAGAAAAGGAAATTATCAGGTAAGCATAATTTATGATTTGACTACATTAGAGGTTCCAAAGGCCGAGCTGCCAGACGAACCTCTGGGTCCTAAATTTGATGGCAATCATTATTAAGGACGAGTGGGACAGGATTAGATCCGTCTGCCTTTTAAGGATCCCGGTTCCGGGCTCTCTGAGGGTGGGTTTTCTTTTTCCCATTCCTACTTGGTTTTTACTCTTGCCACACATAATACAAGCCCGTGTGAGGATTGTTCATCGTTCATAGAGCCGCTGGATATAAGGATGGAAACTCTGTTAAAGAGGATGTTTCAACCTATGGAATATTTGCTTTTACTGGCGGCGCAGTTGCTGGAGCGGCTACCTTTTGGTGGAGGTGGAGGGTTCCCTCAACATTTTTCAGGAAAGAATTACAGCTTTCTGGGTTACTAATTCTTTTATCTGTGCTGTTATTACGCAGATTAATTAGCCTATGCTTAAGACTTCTGGTTTTCTGTTCAGGCCTGTAAAGCGCTCTGACAGATATAACTTCTAAGTCTAGTCTCTTTCCCTCTCTTTTAAGGGAAAGAGTTTGTTTGACTATCTCCACAGTTTCAGGGGCCAAGTGTGCCTTCATACTGTAAGATAAGGAGAATAAATCTAAGGGACAAAGTTCGTATTTTCGTTCCTTTAGTTCTGATAAAAACCCAGCGTCAGAGGCCTCCGCTAAGCCAGAGCAAACCAAAAGTTTTTGAAAGCCGGCTCAGTCCTAGAATAGATCCAAGCAGAGCAAGAAGTCCACTGAGATTAAGTCCGCGTGAAGGGGTGGCTCCGGTTCTATTTTGGATCGTGTAGGGGGCAGACTGTCGCTCTTTCAGAAGCTTGGTTCAGGGATGTGCAGGATTCTTGGGTCCTGGAGGTCATAGCTCAGGGCTACACGATAGGTTTCAAATGTCATCCACCCAGGGGCAGATTCATCCTCTTAACCTGTCTTCAAGACTAGGAAAAAGGGAAGCCTTTCTGGAGTGCGTAAGGGATCTGTTCTCCTTTGGAGTCATTGTCCCAGTGCCTATCGCAGAGAGAGGTTTGGGATACTATTCTAACATTTTCGTGGTCCCAAAGAAGTAGGGATCTTTCCGTCCAGTTCTGGACCTAAAGTGATTAAACAAATTTCTGAATGTCCCCTCGCCAAGATGGAGACAATAAGGTCCATCCTTCCCTTAATTCAGGAAGGGCAGTTTATGACCACTATAGATCTGAAGGAGACATTCCTTCACCTTTCAATCCACAGGGAACACTTCCAGTTCGCTAGGTTTGCGTTCCTGGACCAGCACCTCCAGTTCATTGCACTTCCGTTTGGTCCAGCTACTGCTCTAATTTTACAAAGGTTCCAAGGGCTCCTCTAGCAGTCGCCAGAACTCGGCGTGTAGCAGTTGCTCCCTACCTGGACGATATTCTGGTACAAGCACAATCGTTTCGTCTGGCGGAAGACCATTCGGAATTTCTCCTGTCTTTTTTGATCCCACGGAGGGAAGATAAATAAAGAAAGGAGTTCTCTTATTCGATGCACCAGGGTGGAATTCCTGGGCACGATAATAGATTCCATAGACATGAGTATATTTCTAACAGACCAGAGAAGTTGCAAGCTAGCTTCAACGTGTCTTGCCCTCCAGACCTCCTTAAAGGGACAGTCTACACCAGAATTTGTATTGTTTAAAAAGATAGATAATCCCTTTATTACCCATTCCCTAGTTGTACACAACCAACACAGTTATATAAATACACTTTTTACCTCTGTGATTACCTTGTATCTAAGCCTCTGCAAACTGCCCCCTTATTTCAGTTCTTTTGACAGACATCCATTTTAGCCAATCAGAGCTGGCTCACCTGAACTACATGTGCTTGAGCACAGTGTTATCTATATGACACACATGAACTAACACCCTCTAGTGGTGAAAAACTGTCAAAATGCCCTGATAGAAGAAGAGGTGGCCTTCAAAGGCTTAGAAATTAGCATATGAACATCCTAGGTTTAGCTTTCAACTAAGAATACCAAGAGAACAAAGCAAAATTGGTGATAAAAGTAAATTGGAAAATTGTTTAAAATTACATTCTCTATCTGAATCATGAAAGTTTATTTTGGACTAGACTGTCCCTTTAAGGCCATCTGTGACTCAGTGTATGGAGGTGATTGGTCTCATGGTGTCCAGCATGGACATCGTTCTCCTTGCCAGGTTCCACCTCAAGCCGTTGCGACTGTGCATGCTGAGGCAGTGGAATGGCGATCATTTGGATCTGTCTCAACAGATTTCTCTGGACCACCGGTCGATAGAATCGCTCTCTTGGTGGCTCTGTCTGGATCACCTGTCCCGAGGGAACATACTTTTTAAGACCATCCTGGGTGACTGTGACTACGGACGCAAGTCTGTCAGGATGGGGAGCTGTTTGGGGTGCCAAGAAGGCTCAGGGCCTGTGGACGCAGGAGGAGAGCTCCCTCCCATTCTCTAGACCTTCGGGCCAATATTCAATGCTCTGAAGGCTTGGCTCCTACTGGGTTTGTCCCAATTTATCTGATTCCAATCCGACAATATAACCTCGGTGGCTTAGTCTTAGCCAAGAGAGGGTTTTCTGAGAGGGTTATTGATACTCTCATTCTATCTCGCCGGTTACTCGTCGCATCTATCATCAGGTGTGGAGGATCTACGTAATCTGGTGTGAAGAGCGTGGTTTGTCCTTCTTTCTTTTTTCCAGGATTGATTGGAGAAGGGCCTCTCAGCTAGTTTCTTGAACGGACAGATTTCGGCCCTGTCTGTTTTTACTGCACAAGAGGCTCGGTGAGCTTCCGGATGTACAGTCTTTGTTAAGGTTCTGACTAGGATCAGACCGGTGTTTAAATCTAATGCTCCTCCTTGGAGTTTAAATCTTGTTCTTAAAGTTTTGCAACAAGCTCCATTTGAGCCTATGCATGAGGTTGACATTAAGTTGTTTGTCTTGGAAGGTTATTTTTCTACTAGCTATTGCTTCTGTGCGCAGAGTCTCTGAGATTGCTGCCTCCTTATCTGGTGTTCCATGCTGATAAGGCTGTTCTACGGACCAGGTTAGTATTTTTTCCTAAGGTTGTATCAAATAGCAACATCAATTAAGAAATTGTGGTTCCTTTCTTATGTATCTTCAGGCTACGAAGGAATTTAGACACATTTCTTCTCTGTTTGTTTTCTATTCTGGGAACCGTAGGGGTCAGAGGGCCTCTTCGACTTTCTCATCTTTTTGGTTGAGGAGTATCATCCGCTTATCATATGAGAAAGCGGGTCTTAAGCCTCCTCAGAGGATTACGGCTCATTCTACGAGAGCTGTGGCTTCCTCTTGGGCCTTCAAAAATGAGGCCTCTATGGATCAGATTTGTAAGGCGGCTACCTGATTCTCCTTACATACTTTTTCCAAATTTTACAAGTTTGATGTTTTGCTTCTGCTGAAGCAGCCTTCGGGTGGAAGGTTTTGCAGGCTGTGGTGCCCTCAGATTAGGGGCCACCTTTCTTTTTTACCCTCCCGTTAGCATTCAGTGTCCTCTGGAGCCTGGGTATAATTTCCCACAAGTAAGGAATGCAGCTGTGGACTCTACCTGTATTAAGAAGAAAAACATAAATTAACACAAAGCACAAACGTCTGGCAGAATTCCAGATGTTCAGCTTTTGTTCAGGCCCTGGTCAGAACCAGGCCTGTGTTTAAGCCAGTCGTTCCTCTTTGGAGCCTTATTCTAGTTCTTAAAGTTTTGCAGCAAGCTCCTTTTCTGAGTTCTGCTAAGGAACGTCTTTTGCATAACTTGTTGTGCATGCTAAAAATTTTCTTTGAAGCTACTAAAGAGTTTCTGTACAGCAGCCTCCTTCGAGAATTACGGCTCATTCCACTAGAGCTATCTCCTCATCTTGGGCTTTCAAAAATTAAGCTTCTGTGGAACAGATTTGCAAGGCAGCAACATGTTCCTCTACATACTTTTTCCAAATTCTACAAATTTGATTATGTTGCCTCAGCTGAGGCCTCTTTTGGGAGGAAGGTTCTTCAAGCGGTGGTGCCTTCTGTTTATGTCCTCCTGCCTTTTTCTCCCTTCCTGTTCATTCCGTGTACTTTAGCTTGGGTATTGGTTCCCACTAGTAATTGGAATGACTTTGTGGACTCTCCAATAGGAAAGAAAACAAAATTTATGCTTACCTGATACATTTCTTTCTTTCCGAACATGGAGAGTCCACGACCCTGTCCTATTTTTAATTATAATTCCACAGTTTTTTGAGTAAACCTCAGGCACCTCTATACCCTTGTGTTTTCTTCTTTTTTCATTTTCTTTGTGCTGAATGACTGGGGATTATGGGTAAGGGAAGTTACACTTAGCAGCTTTGCTGGGGTGCTCTTTGCCTCCTCCTGCTGGTCAGGAGTTGAATATCCCACTAATAATTGGAATGATGTTGTAGACTCTCCATGTCCGGAAATAAATAAATTAATCAGGTAAGCATAAATTTTGTTTTTTTCCAGGAATTATTGTGTTATTTGTTCTATAAAGACATTTGAGGATGACAAACTAGGGAATGGGGGAAATGGAAAGAAAAACATTTGAGTTTGCTAAAGACGTTTGCCGATTCATGTGTATTACCCTTATATCCTTTGTAGGTTCTACCGTCTGTTGATATAGACAGCATTGTAAGTGAAAGTACGGAGATAAGTGAGCAAGATCAGAGCCTTGTGGTACCAGCACCATCCCTGTCACTACCCCCTGCAGAACCCGATATACAGGTATGGCTCATAACGATAATGTTTTATATAGTATGTTCTACCAACAAGGCCCAAAGGTTATTATAATCTGATAACTCACGCTAACTGTAACTAGTAATAAGAACACGCTAACTAACTAGTAAGAACACGCTAACTCTAACTAGTAAGAACAACACGGTAACTGTAACTAGTAAGAACAACACGGTAACTGTAACTAGTAAGAACAAGACGCTAACTGTAACTTAATAACTAGCTAACTGTAACTAGTAATAACAACACAGTAACTGTAACTTAATAACACGCTAACTGTAACTAGTAATAACAACACGCTAACTGTAACTAGTAATAACAACACAGTAACTGTAACTTAATAACACGATAACTGTAACTAGTAATAACAACACGCTAAATGTAACTAGTAATAACAACACAGTAACTGTAACTTAATAACACGATAACTGTAACTAGTAATAACAACACGCTAACTGTAACTAGTAATAACAACACAACTATTTATAAATATATTTTTTACATAGAAACTCAATACAATGAGTATTACTAATAATGGTACATGATCATCACATACATTCTGATATGTATAAAAAGGTCAGAAAATAAACAAGACAGAAAAAAAGATTTAACTTAAATCCACTTAAATGTGAAAATGTACATAAGACTGCTGTATTAAAGGCATACGTCGTTATCTATATATGCATAGTATCTATATACAGTTAAAGGGACATAAAAGTCTAAATAAAGCTTTCATGATTCAGACAAAGCATGTGATTTATTTTTACTATACCCAGGACTGTGCTTGAGCACTATATGGCAGCATTGTTAGCTACAATATTTGTGGCAATGTCATACACTGTGGCAAACATTCATGCCATATAGTGCTCAAGCACATGCACACTCCTGACCATAACAATAGAAAGCAAGAGGACAACGTAAAAGTGTTAATACAGGTAGCAAACCCTTTTTCTTTCCTAAGATATGGTGAGTCCATTTACTGTTGGGAATATCACTCCTGGCCAGCAAGAGGAGGCAAAGAGCACCACAGCATTGCTGTTAAGTATCACTCCCCTACACATAAACCCCAGCCATTCTCTTTGCCTTGATGCATGGAGGAAGTAAAGTTTAGATGTCTGAAGAAAATTGGATTCTTTCACTACAAGCAAGATTTTATTATTTTAAGACAGAGTAGGTTAACTCTGATCTTCCCTCCTTTAAGATTGGGTCTAGCCGTACTCCACATTAGCCTCTTCAGTAGAGCAGTGGTGGCTTTAAAGCAGTTAGGAACTTGTAAGGTGAGCCTTGCTGCGTTTTCCTAACATTTTGCTGCCCTAATACAGAAAGCCAGAGCAGGATTGCTCTGATCTTTCCTTTTTCTACAGGCCTCTGTGAGGAGTGGCTTCCTCTCATGCCGGGTAAGCTGTTCTCCTGCCGGACGGCTAGATACAGATAAGTGCTGTTTGTCTTCCAGGTGGAAGATTTGCACTTAAGGATTCCTGTAAACTACTTATGAGGACACTTATATATCCTAGTTAGGATATCCTTTATCGCAGTATGCAGGTACTTATAAATGTGACTTATGAGAGAGACTGTCGTCCCTTTAGTTAGAATGAAGGGGTTAGCGTTTATGTGAGGCTATTTCTTCATTGGTGGCAAATGAGTCGGTGGAAATTTTGGATGGTGTTTGTTACTTATCTATGTCATATACGACTGGGGTTTGTCAGTCTGACAGGAGTTCCTTTTTTACATCGTATGCTTTGTTTATTATTGAAATGCTAAACATCAGTGTTTTGGATCTCAGGAGAATACAGGCAGATTTAATTTATTTTGTTTGTTACAGTATCAGGATTCAGAGATAGCATTATTACCGTCTCTTAACATTAGAAATGCAGGAGGTAAGCTCTGCATTACTCTATTTGGGCGCTGTTCTTTGCTTAATGTTTTTTTGGCTCCACCTCCTTCTTGGAGTGAGAGCGGCGCCATTGTATGAAGCGGCGCTATTGTTGATTCTACTGTACCGCCCTTGTGACCTCGGCTCTTTGTTAGGATGAGAACGAAACAGAGGTTTAAAAATAAGTCTCTCTTTAATTGGAGCGACTTTGACTCTTATCGGAATGAAGTTCCGGTTCGGTGTGGTGTTGCTACACAATCATTTCTGTTCTTAACGTTAAAGCGCAATGCTAACAATTCATTATTATCGTACTAATAGCCTGTTATAGTAGAGGTTCTTTGGAGTACTTCAGCTTTTTTCTCATGCCATATTTAAAATGTCAGCGGTATAGCTTTTGAACAGAGGTTGCCTATATATTATATATATATATATATATATATATATATATATATATATATTAGGTATATCAAATCTTAAAGTGACAGCGCATATTGTTTCGATTTTTTTTCTGTTCTGTAAATTGCTTAAAGTGACGTGAAGTTTTTTCATAGAAGCATTATAGTCCTTAATACATGATATGGACAGTGTTATCATACTTGGAACAAGATTGTTCCTGTGTATTATGAAATGCATTCTAAGCCTCATGTCTCTCAGGATGATGCTGTTCAGGCATAGCCACAGCTTTCTCCTTATACGTCCCAAGCCTCTATGGCGTCACATGCAGTGCCCTGCGGTTCCTCTCAATCTCCTGGAGGAGTGTGTTTGCTTACAGACTTTCCAGCTCAGGTATCCTCTGCGATATTTGAGGCTTTGTTTGTTTTTCCTTTCCTACAGGGAAAATGCAAGAGGACATTTAAAGTTTCAGATAGTAGTAAGGTTTCTGCGCCAAACTCTGCTACACAGGTTGTTCTCTCTCCCAAGTTTGGTGAGGAGTTCCGCTGGTAGATTCTGATGGTGACATCTCAGACTTGGACAGTATAATTCCTTCATCTGATGCTGAAGTCATCTCCTTCAGATGTATGCTTGAACACCTCGTGTATTGTTAAGGAAGGTTTTTGCTACTTGGACGACATTGATTACCTTGTCGTTGTCAACCTTGGAAGTTTAATAAACTTTTCATCTCTGTAATGTTCCTTCCCTTGAGGAAGTGTTCTAGATGTGCTATGAATTATTTTTTTCCACAGGAATAAGAGAAGCTAGGATACTTTTATCCTTGTTTCCGTCCTTTAAAGGATTTTCCTGTCACTTATTCCATTAAAATGCACAGTGCCTTAAGTAGAAGTCTCTACTAGGACCAGAGAACTTCGATTCCTTTAGGGGATAGTTTCTCCTCTGCGGATCCATGGATAAGGAAGCTGGAGATTTCTTTTTAAAGACACGATGAGTCCACGGATTTCATCCTTACTTGTGGGATTACGCCTCCTGGTCAGCAGGAGGAGGCAAAGAGCACCACAGCAGAGCTGTATATATAGCTCCTCCCTTCCCTCCCACTCCAGTCATTCTCTTTGCCTGTGTTAGTAATAGGAAGAGGTAAAGTGAGGTGTTAGTTTAGATTCTTTAATCAAGAGTTTATTATTTTTAAAATGGTACCAGTGAGTGCTATTTTATTATAGGGTGTAGCCGTATTCCTTGTCAGCCTCTAGAGTAGAGCTACTGGTGGCTTTAAAGCAATGGGAACTGGTGGGACATAATTCTCACTGCGCCTCCCATACTGTGTTGCTGCCCTTTCAATGATGGCCTTAGCAGATACTAACTAAGGCCCTGTCTGTGTCCACAGAGCTATAGGAGGGAGAAGACCTCTTGATCCTGTGGGACCTGTCATGCTGTCAGTCAGCATCGAGGTAAGTGCAGTCTTTTTTCTGGGCCATATAATATCTCAGAAACGACTGTGCACTTATCATCTGTTGGGAAACATAGGCTCTCTGGGAAGGGCTTCGCCTATTGAACAGAGTGTGGGGTTTTCATATGGTCATGACAACTGGCACTGCTACATCAGTTATACTGGGACTGTCATTTATTGGGGGACATGGGCTCTTACAGTGAGGGCTCCCCTACCAGTCACTGTTTATAGGTACTGTGGGCAAGACGCTGGGGATATATTTTTTACCGGAGCTTTGAAAAGAAGCTCCGGTTCATGACTGTCTTTTTCTGGGTTAACTGACCGGCGATTAATGTTTTTATTAAAACGATCTTAGCCGGATGGTTTTGCATGACGCCCACGAAGGGCGGGGCTTACTTTATTTTTGGTTAAACTTCAGTCACCTCTGCAGCTTTTCCTTTCTCTTCCTAACTTCGGTCGAATGACTGGAGTGGGAGGGAAAGGAGGAGCTATATATACAGCTCTGCTGTGGTGCTCTTTGCCTCCTCCTGCTGACCAGGAGGCGCAAACCCACAAGTAAGGATGAAGTCCGTGTACTCATTGTGTCTAAAAAGAAACAAATTTATCAGGTAAGCATAATTTTCTTTTCCTTGCTTTTGTAGAGCAATGCCTTGTCTATTTAGACTTGCTGTGCTAGCCCATGGAACATTGTGGCTGAATCTTTGGTCAGCTGAGCAGCCTACCTGTACTTTACAACTAAGGCTGGGTTTTGTGTCCTATTGGCAGCTTGCCTGCCTTGGAAACTCTTGGTTTAGAGTTTGAACCCAGGTACAATTGCTGGGTTTTTGTGTACATTTCTACTCCAAACATGCTTATTTTAAACTGCAGATGCAGGTTAAATTTTTCACAATCTGTGGCCATCATTGGATTAGTTCTTAATATTCTTCTAAGTCCAAGATTCTGCCGCTTCCCTTCAGGGGTAGCACTTCGGTCTGGAAGGTAGAAGGACACCTGGTCTCTGACTTACGGGTGGATAAAGGTTTTTTTTATCATTCATCAAGCAGAACTTACTAGAGGACAGTCTTTCTTTTCCTCTTTCTGCTGTTTTTTTTTCCGGTTTTTGTAATCCCAACTGGTCTTAGTCCAGGGGGTAGCAATCTAGGATTCCTCCCAGAGGCAGTTTTCTCCTTTCTACCATATTTGTAGTCCAGGTCTGTGAGAGGCATTCTGGAACTGGGTTCAGAATCTTTTCTCTCTGGGAGTGATTGATTCAGGGAACGGAGTCTAAGTACTTTCTCAAGTATCTTAGAGTAAAGTCCTTTGAAGTTGTTTCCATTCTCCTTGCTTCTAGAGGGTCTGTTCATGATGAACATAGTCCTGAAGGATGTGTATCTCTTGTTCCCTTTATCTGGGATCTTCTCAAGTTTATGAAGATTCGTACTTCTAGATGGACTCTTTTGGTCCTAAAGAATTGCAGGGCTATCCTCTTAAACATTGTATGGTTAAGGGCTCTTCCCTTCTTGAGCAAACTCTTGTTCAAAAGATTTTGTCCTATGTTCCCATGGATGGGACGTGAAGCTTGTTCAGAGTTACCTTGTTCTAGCTACAAGGGTGATTTTTTGAGGACCTTTTTCATTCCTAACGGAGGTCAGAAAATCTATGATTTCTTCCTCTTTCCTCTCTCTACAGTCTTCGTTTTCTCAAGCTTTAGTGGCCGGTAGATACTTCAGCCATCTAGTATCCAGAGGTTTGGGAGTTCGAATCCAGCTGTAGCGGATTTTTCCTCTCCTTCTGTGGCATTATGTATGCAGGTATTTGATATGTGGGTCCAAGGAACTTCTTCCCTTTTCTCGAGTTCTTTTGAGAGTCCTGTAGTTTGGCATGCTCAGTCATAGAGCGGTGTTCATTTGGATCTCTCTGAGGATAGACAGATTTGCATGGCTGCAACTTGGTCTTCTCTACATAATTTTTCAAAATTTTTCAAATTTGATACTTTTGCTTCGGCTGAGATTTCTTTTGGGAGAAAGGTTCTTCAAGCGGTGGTGCCTTCTGTTTAGGTCCGCCTGTCTTGTCCTCCCTATTCATCTGTGTCCTCTAGCTTGGGTATTGGTTCCCAACAGTAAATGATTGGACTCACCATATCTTAGGAAAGATAGCAACATTTTTCCATACCTGATAAATTTATTTATTTATGGATATAGTGAGTCCACGGCCCCTCCCTTTATTTCAAGACAGTTGTTTTTGTCTAAACTTCAGGCACCTCTACACCTTGTGTTATTCCTTTTTTTCTCCATTTACTTTCGGTCGAATGACTGGGGTTTATGGGTAGGGGAGTGATACTTAACAGCTCTGCTGTGGTGCTCTTTGCATCATCCTGCTGGCCAGGAGTGATATTCCCAACAGTAAATGATGAAGCCGTGGACTCACCATATTCGGAAATAAATACATTTATCAGGTAAGAATAAATTTTGTTATCTAAACTGCTTTGTACTGGAAAAGGTTTGGATTTAGAAATATTTGACCAAGTATAAACAACCATATGTTATGTTATTTAGATGAAATTGTCATAATACAGGGTATACATGCAACCTAATGGTAGTTTAAATCACCAACAAGCACAGCACTGCCTGTGTAGTGCATGTTGACAATGATGCTGTCCAGCCTTTAAATCAAAAGTCCACACACAGCAGCACTTCCAAAATAAAAACGACCTTTATTTCCAATACATTAGAGTTATATGGTACGCAACGTTTCGGGCCTTATGCCCTTAATCATGCATGATTAAGGGCGTGAGGCTTGAAAAGTTGCGTACCATATGACCTTGATGTATAGGAAATAAAGGTCTTTTTTATTTTGGAAGTGCTGCTGTGTGTGGACTTATGATATAAAGGTAGTTGAATATATGCCTAGATTATGAATGGTGTGCATATTGCGCTTTCACCCGCGTGATATTTGCGTTCCACTCAGTAATACCAGCGCACACAAATGTGTGATGGTATTACAAGTTAAGCGCAGTGTGAACGCAACCCTGCGTTTGCATTGCCTTGTGACGTCGGATAAGGCAGAAAACCTAGCACAGCACATTTTGGATTTGAGGGTTTTTACCTGAAGAAGTATTTTTGGGCAGCAAATGTTAAATATATCCCCACATCCCCTCACTTTAACCCCTTTATAACTGCTTTGTGCATTTTTTTTTTTTAAAGTAAAGATGCTACTATTTTTATAAAGGGAACTGTCCACTTTTTTTTGGGGGGGGGGGCAATTGGGGGACATTTTTTTTCAATTAACCAGATATCTGATCTCTGGTTAATTTCGCTTAGTGCAAAGTGTTAGTGTTTAATGTGCTCCATAAACTGTCAACTTTGCCCCTTTACGGGCGCATGTTAAATTAGCGCTTCACTTGTAATTTAGCCCATACTGTTAAATACTTTTGTGTACCTAGTACCATTAGAAAGATAGTACAGTACTGTAGTCAGAAAAGTAACAGTTGTAGTTTTAGAGTAGACTGTCACTTGCATTTTATAAAAAACAAACAAACCAAAGGTGCAGACAGAGAGGATTGTGACTTAGCAGTGAGGAAATATTGTCGTATTTTATTTAAAAAAATTATTAATGAAAAAGTCAGGATTTCAGAATAATTCTGGATTGCAGCATTTTGGATTTGAGGGTTTTTACCCGTCAAAGTAATTTTTATTTGTAAATTGCATGCACTAAATCATTAAATAAGTTTATGTATTGCCAAACCCCCCCTCCTCCCCCCACAGCATAAAACGTATACAAATATTGAAATCTGACATTTTTGTCTACTTACTGGATGTTTTCCAGTCTGGCCAATTAAGGACAGCTATAAATGAGTGTGTTCCCTGATCAAACAATCACTGTGTAGAATGTTGCAGGGTCAGAGCTCTGGTTGATTCAGAGCTAAGAGAAGGGTAAACACCTTGGAAATACATTTCTGCAGTCTTCCAATAGAATAACATATCAGCAGAGTTGGAACATTATTAGAAAAGATTAACACTTTGTTTGATGCAATTGTTTTTTAACTTCAAACTCATCCGCCACTTCCTTATATTGAGGAGCCAATCCAGACTTGAGTCTGGAGATGAAAGCACTTGCCACTGTCATGATGTTAACAAGAATGCGATATGTTAAATGTAAAGGTTAGGCTTGGGAATCCAGCCATGTGTTTTTAAGTTTTCAGGACAGGAAAATCTACAATTGGTAAAGAGGGCAGTAAGTTGTTTTACTGTGAATAAGTAAAGGGACACTAAACACCTTGGCACTTTTATATAACATTTTTAGTTATGTGTAATGAAACAACTTTACAGTTTACTTTCATCATTTATTTTACATGTAATTTAGCTCTTAAAATGGAGGATTTTCTAATTCTCAGCACTTGAATTGGACCTTCTGGCGTCTAAAGGCTAACTCTGCTACACATTTGCTCCAAATTGCCTTTAATTGATAACAATGCGTTTTATATTGCCATTATGACTGCGGCTAGCCTTGTCTGCAGACTAAAGCCCAGTTTGGCTCCTCTGAATAAGGAAAATGGTGGGTGGCGTTTAGTTATTGAAAACAATTGCAGTAAAAGGATGTTCATTTATTTAAAAATGTTGATACTTGCCTTATGTTATTCTATAGCAACACAGCAGAAATGTCTTGTAATTACAAGCGCCTAGATTTAGAGTTTGGCGTTAGCTGTCAAAACCAGCGTTAGAGGCTCCTAACGCTGGTTTTGGGCTACCGCTGGTATTTAGAGTCAGTCAGGAAAGGGTCTAACGCTCACTTTGCAGCCGCGACTTTTTCATACCGCAGATCCCCCTACGCCATTTGTTTATCCTATCTTTTCAATGGGATCTTTCTAACGCTGGTATTTAGAGTCTTGGCTGAAGTGAGCGTTAGAAATCTAACGAAAAGACTCCAGCCGCAGCAAAAAGCCAGGAGTTAAGAGCTTTCTGGGCTAACGCCGGTTCATAAAGCTCTTAACTACTGTGCTCTAAAGTACACTAACACCCATAAACTACCTATGTAACCCTAAACCGAGGTCCCCCCACATCGCCGCCACTCTATTAAAATTTTTTAACCCCTAATCTGCCGACCGCACACCGCCGCCACCTACGTTATCCCTATGTACCCCTAATCTGCTGCCCCTAACACCGCCGACCCCTATATTCATTAACCCCTAATCTGCCGCCCCCAACGTCGCCTCCACCTACCTACAATTATTAACCCCTAATCTGCCGACCGGACCTCACCGCTACTCTAATAAATGTATTAACCCCTAAAGCTAAGTCTAACCCTAACCCCCCCCAAGTTAAATATAATTTAAATCTAACGAAATAAATTAACTCTTATTAAATAAATTATTCCTATTTAAAGCTAAATACTTACCTGTAAAATAAACCCTAATATAGCTACAATATAAATTATAATTATATTGTAGCTATTTTAGGATTAATATTTATTTTACAGGCAACTTTGTATTTATTTTAACCAGGTACAATAGCTATTAAATAGTTAATAACTATTTAATAGCTACCTAGTTAAAATAATTACAAAATTACCTGTAAAATAAATCCTAACCTAAGTTACAATTAAACCTAACACTACACTATCAATAAATTAATTAAATACAATACCTACAAATAAATACAATTAAATAAACTAACTAAAGTACAAAAAATAAAAAAAGAACTAAGTTACAAAAAATAAAAAAATATTTACAAACATTTGAAAAATATTACAATTTTAAGCTAATTACACCTACTCTAAGCCCCCAATAAAATAACAAAGCCCCCCAAAATAAAAAAATGCCCTACCCTATTCTAAAATAAAAATATAAAAGCTCTTTTACCTTACCAGCCCTTAAAAGGGCCTTTTGCTGGGCATGCCCCAAAGAATTCAGCTCTTTTACAATACCCCCCCCCAACATTACAACCCACCACCCACATACCCCTAATCTAACCCAAACTCCCCTTAAATAAACCTAACACTAAGCCCCTGAAGATCTCCCTACCTTATCTTCACCACGCTGGGTATCACCGATCCGTTCAGAGGAGCCTCCGAAGTCTTGATCCAAGCCCAAGCGGGGGCTGAAGATGTCCATCCTCCGGCTGAAGTCTTGATCCAAGCCCAAGCGGGGGCTGAAGTCTTGATCCAAGCGGCGGCTGAAGAAGTCCATCACCGGGCAGAAGTCTTCATCCTATCCGGGCATCTTCTATCTTCTTCCATCCGACGACGAGCGACTCCATCTTCAAGACCTCCGGCGCGGATCCATCCTCTTCTTCCAACGTCCTAACACAGAATGAAGGTTCCTTTAAGGGACGTCATCCAAGATGGCGTCCCTCGAATTCCGATTGGCTGATAGGATTCTATCAGCCAATCGGAATTAAGGTAGGAAAAATCTGATTGGCTGATCCAATCAGATTGAGCTCGCATTCTATTGGCTGATCGGAACGCCGGAGGTCTTGAAGATAGAGCCGCTCGTCGTTGGATGGAAGAAGATAGAAGATGCCGCTTGGATGAAGATGTCTACCGGTCCGGATCTCCTCTTCTGCCCGGATAGGATGAAGACTTCTGCCCGATGATGGACTTCTTCAGCCGCCGCTTGGATCAAGACTTCAGCCGGAGGATGGACGTCTTCAGCCCCCGCTTGGGCTTGGATCAAGACTTCAGCCGGAGGATGGACATCTTCAGCCCCCGCTTGGGCTTGGATCAAGACTTCGGAGGCTCCTCTGGACGGATCGGTGATACCCGGCGTGGTGAAGATAAGGTAGGGAGATCTTCAGGGGCTTAGTGTTAGGTTTATTTAAGGGGGGTTTGGGTTAGATTAGGGGTATGTGGGTGGTGGGTTGTAATGTTGGGGGGGGTATTGTATGGTTTTTTTTCCAGGCAAAAGAGCTGAATTCTTTGGGGCATGCCCCGCCAAAGGCCCTTTTAAGGGCTGGTAAGGTAAAAGAGCTTTCTTTCATGTAATTAGCAAGAGTCCATGAGCTAGTGACGTATGGGATATACATTCCTACCAGGAGGGGCAAAGTTTCCCAAACCTTAAAATGCCTATAAATACACCCCTCACCACACCCACAATTCAGTTTTACAAACTTTGCCTCCCATGGAGGTGGTGAAGTAAGTTTGTGCTAGATTCTACGTTGATATGCGCTTCTCAGCAGGCTGGAGCCCGGTTTTCCTCTCAGAGTGCAGTGAATGTCAGAGGGATGTGAAGAGAGTATTGCCTATTTGAATTCAATGGTCTCCTTCTACGGGATCTATTTCATAGGTTCTCTGTTATCGGTCATAGAGATTCATCTCTTACCTCCCTTTTCAGATCGACGATATACTCTTATATACCATTACCTCTACTGATTCTCGTTTCAGTACTGGTTTGGCTGTCTACTATATGTAGATGAGTGTCTTAGGGTAAGTAAGTCTTATTTTATTATGACACTCTAAGCTATGGTTGGGCACTTTCTATGTAAAGTTTTAAATATATGTCTTTAAACTTATATTTGCCATGATTCAGGATAATCAGTATTCCTTTAAAATTCAGACTGTCAGTTTCATTATTTGGGATAATGCATTTTTAATTCAATTTATTTTTCTTTACCTTGAAAATTTTCAATTGATCATTTTTCCCTGTGTGCTGTTAGGCTCGCGGGGGCAGAAAATGTTTCTTTTTATTGCGTCATTCTTGGCGCAGACTTTTGGCGCAAACATTTCGTCATTTCCGGCACCGTAGTTGTCGCCGGAAGTTGTATTCTGTTAAACGTCATTTTTGACGCATGTGTATTCAGACATTTTTTTGCGCCAAAAAATGTGGGCGTCGGTTCCGGCGTCAGAGGATGTGGCGTCATACTTGCCGCCAAAAATATGGGCGTTGTATTTAGCGCCAATAATGTGGGCGTCATATTTGGCGCCAAAATATTTTTTGTTCCACTTTTTTTCCTCACATTATTTAAACCTCACTTTTTTATTGCTTCTGGTTTCTAGAAGCTTATTATTTTGCATTCTTTTCCCATTCCTGAAACTGTCATTTAAGGAATTTGCTTTAAATATTGTTTTTTTCTATTACATATTGCAAGATTTCACTGTTCCTGTTTCAAAACAATCTAAGAGGATTCCTGTTGACTGAGTTCAGTCCTACCAAAGCTAAGTTCATTTATTTTAATGTTATGAATGTTTATCTTTAGCTATGGTTTGTAATAAGTTATCATGATAAACTTTTACATGCAGAATCCATTAGTATTTATGCTTTATATATTGCTATTCTTTTTACATCTTATGTACAAGAAATACTTAGAAGATTTATAAGAATATTTTTCTGATTCTATTTTAAAGGCTTTGTCTGACATCGTGCCTTCTAATAAAATTTTTAGGTTTTTTTCAAACTTCTTTTTTAATTATTGAAGTTTCAAATGACCAACAAACATACTGATTTATCCTTCTCTGATGATGATTTTTCTCATTCAGAATTTTCTTCATCAGATATTGACGCTAACAAATCTACTTTTTTTTTTTTATTTTTTTTTTATTAAAGTACATTTGTTCTTTGTTGAAAAGGTGTTGATTATTTTGGATATTAAGGTAACTAGTTCTTTTTCCAGACTAGCTAACACTATTTCTGCTTATTTATTCTTCTGTGTTTTCAGAGGTTTTTTTCCAGTTCCTCATACTAGGGAATGGAATAGGCTGAGAATTTTCTTTTATTCCTTCTTCAAAGGTTTTAAACTATATTCTTTGCCGGCAGTTAATTTCAATGTTGAGGGTTCTCCAATTTAATGGGGCTATCTCTACTCCTGCTAATTATGCTATTGTTTCTATAGCAAAATAGTATTTATTTTCCTTTAGATGGTTGTATCTTATTTAAGGAAAATAATTTATTTTCAGGTTCTTTTCTTGGACCTGTGATTTATTTGAATGATGTTGCAATTGCTTCATTTTTCTGTTTACTTTAAGATCAAGTATCAGATTATGATTTATTTTAGCATTGTTAAAGGGACAAAATCTACTAGACTAGGTGCTGTTGCATTTGTCTTGTTGTTTTGCATTTGTTATGCAAGTTCAGTGTGTTGACTGGTCCTTTAACTGGGTTATCATGCCAATAGTTTCATTTGTGTCTTCATTTTATTGAATATTTTTGCAAATGAGGTTTAATCTATGTCTTTAGCTGTTTTAGCTAGAAGAATTTTGTGATTTCTAAAAATCCATATTTCTTTTTTTCTAAAATAATCAATTATTTGGTTTATAATTGGATTTAATTCTTAACTGTTACTCTGGGTTTCAAGATTGAGTTCTAAGACTAAAACTTTAAGCTTATTTCAGTTTTTTTCATTATAAGATTAAAACTTTTGATTTGGGTTGTGGATTATTTTTTCAGCGGAATTTGCTGGCTTTATTTTATCCCTCCCTCTCTAGTGACTCTTGCGTGGAAGTTCCACATCTTTTGTATTTATATCCCATACGTCACTAGCTCATGGACTCTTGCTAATTACATGAAAGAAAACATAATTTATGTAAGAACTTACCTGATATATTCATTTCTTTCATATTAGCAAGAGTCCATGAGGCCCACCCTTTTTGTGGTGGTTATGATTTTTTTGTATAAAGCACAATTATTCCAATTCCTTATTTTTGATGCTTTCGCTCCTTTCTTATCACCCCACTTCTTGGCTATTCGTTAAACTGAATTGTGGGTGTGGTGAGGGGTGTATTTATAGGCATTTTGAGGTTTGGGAAACTTTGCCCCTCCTGGTAGGAATGTATATCCCATACGTCACTAGCTCATGGACTCTTGCTAATATGAAAGAAATGAATTTATCAGGTAAGTTCTTACATAAATTATGTTTTTATATTTTTATTTTAGAATAGGGTAGGGCATTTTTTTATTTTGGGGGGCTTTGTTATTTTATTAGGGGGCTTAGAGTAGGTGTAATTAGCTTAAAATTGTTGTAATATTTTTATAATGTTTGTAAATATTTTTTTATTTTTTGTAACTTAGTTCTTTTTTTATTTTTTGTACTTTAGTTAGTTTATTTAATTGTATTTATTTGTAGGTATTGTATTTAATTAAATTATTGATAGTGTAGTGTTAGATTTAATTGTAGATAATTGTAGGTATTTTATGTAATTAATTTATTGATAGTGTAGTGTTAGGTTTAATTGTAACTTAGGCTAGGATTTATTTTACAGGTAATTTTGTAATTATTTTAACTAGGTAACTATTAAATAGTTATTAACTATTTAATAGCTATTGTACCTGGTTAAAATAAATACAAAGTTGCCTGTAAGATAAATATTAATCCTAAAATAGCTACAATATAATTATAATTTATATTGTAGATATATTAGGGTTTATTTTACAGGTAAGTATTTAGCTTTAAATAGGAATAATTTATTTAATAAGAGTTAATTTATTTCGTTAGATTTAAATTATATTTAATTTAGGGGGGTGTTAGGGTTAGGGTTAGAGTTAGCTTTAGGGGTTAATAGATTTATTAGAGTAGCGGTGAGGTCCGGTCGGCAGATTAGGGGTTAATACTATTTATTATAGGGTTATTGAGGCGGGAGTGAGGCGGATTAGGGGTTAATACATTTATTATAGTAGCGGTGAGGTCCGGTCGGCAGATTAGGGGTTAATTATTGTAGGTAGCTGGCGGCGACGTTGTGGGGGGCAGATTAGGGGTTAATAAATATAATATAGGGGTCGGCGGTGTTAGGGGCAGCAGATTAGGGGTACATAGGTATAATGTAGGTGGCGGCGGTGTACGGAGCGGCAGATTAGGGGTTAAAAAAAATATGCAGGTGTCAGCGATAGCGGGGGCGGCAGATTAGGGGTTAATAAGTGTAAGGTTAGGGGTGTTTAGACTCGGGGTACATGTTAGAGTGTTAGGTGCAGACTTAGGAAGTGTTTCCCCATAGGAAACAATGGGGCTGTGTTAGGAGCTGAACGCTGCTTTTTTGCAGGTGTTAGGTTTTTTTTCAGCTCAAACAGCCCCATTGTTTTCTATGGGGAAATCGTGCAGGAGCACGTTTTTGAAGCTGGCCGCGTCCGTAAGCAATGCTGGTATTGAGAGTTGCAGTGGTGGTAAATTATGCTCTACGCTCCCTTTTTGGAGCCTAACGCAGCCCTTCTGTGAACTCTAAATACCAGCG